>NW_008344194.1:1379568-1395401 GCF_000622305.1 Nannospalax galili | reverse complement strand
CCCTTGAATCCTTACACACACAGACACACACACACATACACACACACACCAATTATTTCTATTTTTGCTTCACTTAATTTCCACTTTACTTTGATTTTTGTCTTAAATGTCCCTCAGAAGACATGTTGAAGGCTCAGTCTCCAGCCCAAGGAGTTCATAGAGATAATAGGTGGAACCATAGATAGGCGGAGACAGGTCACTGCGAGAGCGTACTTAAAAAGGAAATTGAAAGCCCCCCTACACACACACACCAATTATTTCTATTTTTGCTTCACTTAATTTCCACTTTACTTTGATTTTTGTCTTAAATGTCCCTCAGAAGACATGTTGAAGGCTCAGTCTCCAGCCCAAGGAGTTCATAGAGATAATAGGTGGAACCATAGATAGGCGGAGTCAGGTCACTGAGAGAGTGTACTTGAAAGGGAATTTGGAACCTCCCCTCCCTTCTTTTCCTCTTTTCTTTTTCCCCTATCCCACCACTCTCTCTTTCTTCCTTTCTTCTCTCTCTTCTCTCTCTCCCAATGAAGAAATTTACAGCTTTGTTCTAATAAATGTTTGAATGTAATCCCCAAAGGAAAAATAATCTCTTGTCATTTTCTTCACATTGAGACATCCAGCATATATATTTGGTTTTTGGTTTTGAGGCAGGGTCTCCCTATAGCCCCAGCTCTCCTGGAACACACTATACTCACTATGTAGACCAGGCTAGGCTCAAACTGACAAGAGATCCACCTGCCTCTGCCTCCTGAGTGCTAGGATTAAAGGCTTGAGGCACGACGCTGGCTAAAACAGTGTGCGTTGGAAAGCCATCATAACCACTGACCACTTTTAAAATTCTTTGTGTTCACTCTGCATATTTCAGGCTTTCCCCCGCAATTTCTTGATTGCAACATCCCACTCCTTCTCTCCTTGCTGGCCTAAATTCTGTCCATCCTTCAAGATAAAATTTAAATCCAGCTTTTCTACAAATTTGGCCTTTTATGATCTTTATTGCCTAGAGTTATCCCAAAGTTCTGTTTCTTTGCTGGAATACCCTGACTGTTATTAACTTTATATTTGTTTTTTTTTATTTTTTTGCATATACCATCCCCCTATAACTTAACCTTTACAAAGCAATGGCAGTCTGTTACTCTGAGCCTCTGTTTTCTCCCCTAAAAAATGAGGGAACAAAAGTAGTAATATCTAAGATCTCTTGTAGTTTAAAAAGGTAGTGCAGTATTAACATATTCATATATTCATTCATTCATCTCATTATATGCCAATCACAGCAATAAACTCTGTGTATATAAATACATTATAACATTGACACAAGTAAGTTGTGACACTATCTTGCAGGAACTATTTTTTAAAGGAAATACAGGGGAGTTAAGGGTACCTAAGTTCACACACTAAAGGATGGCCACATACTGAAATTTTCTATGTGTAAAAGGCACATAGTAGCTAAGTATGTAAGTCTTCCTATGACCATCAAGGAAAACACTCAGTACATATAGCATTCCCCACAGTGATTGTGCAGAGGAAACTCTTCCTTTCAGACAAGAAAATAGGGCATTTTAGGTAGAAGGACCAGTAAGAACTAAGATAGGAAGTTGAGGAGGTATGAGATAAGTAAAAGTATTATGAAATTGTGCATTATATTAAAATCATGAAAAATTGACAATTTTGTATATTTCATCCCATTGCATTACAAATTGTTCGAAATTTCTTCCTTGGTTTTAGTTTGTGTTTTTGAGATATGCTCTCATTGTGTCTCTATGACTGACCTAGGACTCACTGTACAGTCCAGGCTGGCCTCAAGCTTGTGGTTTTCTTCCTGCCTGTCTTGATCAACTGCTAGAACTGTGGCCATGTACCACCATGCTAGGCTTGAGAGATTTTATGTATAATATTTGTTGTTTTGTATATTATATTTCCATCTTGATCCTTAAATTACTTTTAATGATCAAGGCGGGAAAGTGACATTATTAATATTAGTATGCCATTAAATCAGACACTGGGGTTGCCTAATAAAAATGTAATTAAGATATGTTATTTAAGTTTTTTAAAGAAATGTATGAAAATATCATCTTAGCAACCAAAGAGCAAATAGAATGTGTGTGTGTGTGTGTGTGTGTGTGTGTGTGTGCACGCGCCTGTGCATGTTGTGGCCCACAGAGTATAGAAGAAGGCAACGGATCCTCTGAAGATGGAGTAACAGGGGGTTTTGAGCCTTCTGATGTGGGTGCTAAACCCGTCTCCTATGGAAGAGGAGTAAGTGCTTTCAACTGCCAACAGCCAAGCCACGCTTCCAGCCCCTCAAATAGCATTTTTTAAATGTTTCCTTTACTTTAAAAAGTATCAGGTTCTCATTTACATAACTACTATATATTTTTGTGATTTTGTATAATACATAGTGAGAGTAACAAACAACCATTATTTATATATGCATACCATTACCCTGCTTCTAATCCCAGGAAATTTGCTTTTTAGAATCATTTAACTTCTAGACTGTGGAACTCTGGCTGCCATAGAGAACATACTGACACTATATATGGTGCAACTGGGAATTGGTAAATAATGAAAAATAGTAATTTACATAAAAGACCAAATGATACCTCCCAGTGCTATATCATATCTCTGGGCCCCAGAAAAGTGCTTTATTCCAAGGGAGCTTGAGTATTCATAAAATGAGGGCACATTACTTCCTAAGCATTGCATGCTTTTATAAAAGTCATATAATTATATAATCACGGGCTGACACATCCAGAAAAATAGGTGCAAATCATTGAAATTGTCCAGGCAATCCTGCCTGGGGAAGCAGTAAAGATAGAGTTTCTCAGCTACGGGAGGTCATTAAATGTAAAGAAATACATTAGTTAATTTTTAAGCAGAATGTTAAGATAATCGCTTTCAAACTCATGCTTGAAATGCCACTCTCTCTAAATTATTCTCTGGCTCAGCATCACTGAACTGACTATTTTGTGATGCTGCAGTGAGGGAACAGATCCACAGCCATACTTACATCTCAAGAGGACATGGCAAAGATGTGTTTTTCAAAGTGTGTAATGGACATTCACTGTATGCAATAATATGAGCCAGGAGCAATCTGGGATGCAAAGATAACCAAGACATCATTATCTTATATGGTAGCAAGGTACATGGAAGCTATCATTAGCTGCTTAGCAGTCAGGTCCAATGTGAAAAATATTATATTGACACCAAAAATTATACAGTATAACATAGCAATATGTAAAATGTCAGGAATCCAGTAATCCTTTAATTTCTTATGCACCAATTTGATTTCGCCTTCAGGTACCAGTGACATAAAACCTCACAGGCCGCTCCTGTGTTTAGACTGACAGTGCAATTAGGTGTGTGACTTCTTGACTTCTTCTAACCTGTGATGCTGACATTTTCTACGGTGCTGCCTCAGCATTCAAAATTACAAGAAGAGTATAAAGCAGAAGGCCCATTACTGTAAGAACACAAATAAGCACATGCTTCACGTTTTGCATGCTATTATTCCTAATTCTTTGGAATGAATTTTGAACTTCAAATTAAGAGTCCAGATTAATAACATTATATTGAAGGTAATAACATTTTTGAACAGTGGATTTTATTCTACAAACAAAATGACTTGAGGATTGTATACTTCGTTGGTTCATTATATTATGAAAGTTTACTTTGCTGAATGAAAATTAGAGAACTGTTGAATTATTAAATTCTCTTAATCCACTTGTATCTTTCTATTTCTGTCTGGGTTCCCTTTTTATCTACTTCAGTTAAGTTCTAGTTATAGCCATACTAACTGCATTGTTTTCATTGAGGGTGTTCACAGGTTCAAGCATTGTGTCAGTTAAAACCTCTGAAGTCAAATGATGATGGACATACAGTAATCATTTTCCAAAACTGACTGAATAAAGTTTGTGTTTCTTGATGCTTCATAGTTTTATATATTCTAAATCCTTACAAAGCAAGTTCCCCTACCATTATGCAAGTACTCTGAAATGCAAATCTATGCTGCTGCGGTATTGCTGATGCACTGTTGATCAGTACTTGCAGCATACTGTTTAAAAAGGTAACAGGAGAAGAAACATATTTTGGGCAGATGTTACACATGATCAGATGGTGGCAAACGGGAGAAATAAAACGCTGGGTCCTTATCAGAATATAGGCACCATATAAAATCAAATACTTCAAAATATTTGTAAAACTAGAAAATACTAAATATTTAATTTATCTTGTAAGCAGACTACTTGACAACATTTAGAGAGGAATCTAATCCATATTCTTTTACAAATTAAAACACATGGCATATCTGAAGAACAAATTGTGATGGACCCCATTAGTCTCATCCAGTATGATTTTTCAGTGTGATTTCTTTTTTTAACATCTTATTCTGTTCTGGCCTGAAGTTTTTTTCTTTTTTTTTAATGGATTATAGAGAGAATGATCTGGGAAAAAGGGGTGAGTTGGAGACTGCTATAGAATTGCACATGTAATTAGCAGGCTTGGCATACATATAATCTTATGCCGCACCAAACTGTCAATGCAGAAAAATGAGTCAATTGGTACTCCTTTTAGAAAGTTTGACCATAAAGCACACAATGAAATAAATATTCTAGAATATCTTATTTCCGCATTTATCTCACCTACTGTCTATATCCAAATCTGCAGATCTGGTCACCCAAAAGGAACGAGCACTACAGGTGTTAATTAACAACACATAGTTTCTATATGAATATATGGCAGGTTTGATTTGCTTTTTAAAACTGCATCAGAGTGACAGACAATACATTTGGTAAAATTCGGTCCTGTCTGCTTGGCTGAAATCATTAGAGGAGCAGGTGGCTTTCATTCTGTTGAACGTTTCCCAGTTGTACAGCTGCTAAGTGGAAAGCAAAGAGAGCAGCCACTCCCAGAAGGATGGGTGCCCAGGAAATTTGGCCGAGTTGGTAAAACCAGGCCCATGAAATGCTCAGGATTTCTTCTAAAGAGCAGGAGACAGCACAAAACCTTCTCTTTTATTTTATTTTACGAGACCCAAGAACACAAACCATATGCACAGACACAGTCAGGCTTATTAAGAGCAATTTACTAATAGTGTCTTTCCCAAACATACTTATTTGATTAAGAAAAAGTAGCTTATAAAATATAGGCCTCAAATATCTTTCTATGAATACAAAGGTTCCTTGGAGTAAGAATTTGTGGAAACAGTGTAGAGTGAAATCATATATTCATTTTTTTCTCCTTATAGAAGTCATTTTTAAACACTGTAAAGTCAAAGACAAGTTTTTTGTGGGGGAAATGCTATTTCAATCAAATGTAAAGATTCTTGAGTGTTTACTGTTCAAGATGTATCCAACATACCTGTTTGGAAGGTAAGATGTCTCACTTTGTTTTCTAAGATCTGTTGTCAGACACCATGGTGTTGGTGGAGCAGGTGAGGCGGCTCAGTGGGTGACTGCCCTTGTTGCCTAACTGAATGATCTGAGTTCAAACCCAAGGACTCACATGGTTTTCAAAGGACAGAACCAACTCCTGCAAGTTGTTCTCTGACTTCCACATGCACATCTTGACAAGAATGTACTCCCCACTCACACACAGTTAATTAATGCCGTTAGACATTTTGTCAAGAAGGTATGGAGTTGAGCACAACAATCCTCATTTTTCAAATATTTCCCAGGCCCCATTTTCAGGAATACTGTTCAAGGATCATGTTGAGAAACACATGTTGACAAGGTGAGTCAGGATTTCATGATCTTCCAACACAGAAATAAAGTCACTTTAGAGGAGTTATGAGGTTTTTCATCTTTTTAATCAAATATCTATTTATTTATAATAACTTCACATTAAATTCAACTGTGTCAGAGAAAGCACTAAATCAAAAACTGTATGGTTTTGAAGCTATAAGTATCATAGTTTTTGTTTTTGTCATCATAGTAAATAGCCACATAACTTTTTATTTTTATTTCATAAAAAATGTGCTAGAAAAGGCAAAAACAGTACATTGGAAATTAGGTTGCTTGCAATTCTCAGCTCCATTTCCCACACGTCATACAATACCATCGTTTTAATATGTATTCTTCTTTCCAATTTTTAAAAAAATATTTTATTTACTATTTTTATTTTATGTGTATGAGTGTTATGCCTGCATGTAGGTAAGTGCACCCATGTCACGCAATGTCTGCAGAGGACAGAAGAGGCTGTCATATCTCCTGGAACTGGAGTTACGGACAGTTGTTAGCTGCCATGTGGGTGCTGGGATTCAAACTCGGGTCTTCTGCAAGAACAGTCAGTGTTTTTAACCAATGAGCCATCTCTCCTGCCCCTTCTTTTCAATTTTTATAGTCATATATAATCCTATATTCAATTTGTTTTGTGATTACTCTGCTTATCACATGAAAATATTTACAGATATGAGGGCTAATTGCTATCTTTAAGCTTCAGTCTTCTTAGCACTATCAAGAACATGCAACGGCTCCCATTAAAGTGAGTATTAAATGAGATATGTAGGTGAAACACTCATGTGTGTTCCACACATGGTAACTATTATGGACAGTGTTTATTGTTATTCTAAGGGATAGGCCAATGTATTTCTGTAAACTGACAAGGTGTGATTTAAGATTTTCTAGAATAGGAAATAACTAAGAACATAAATACAAGTTAATGATATTGGAAAACCTTTCTCTTCCAATCTAAACAAAATGATGAAACATTTTTCATGAGCAGGCCTGGGGCTGTTTTTCCAGTCCTTCCCGATGGGCCCATGCTTGGCTATTAGAATTCTGTGGTCCGGAACAGAGAGAGATTCATTTCTATTTTAAGCCATCTAACTTAACCTCATTTTTAATGGCACCATAGCAAACTCAGACATCAGGTCCTCCTTTCTTCCAACTGTGTGTTGTAGACCTATAAACAGCTCTCTTAGTCATTTCCTGTGCATTTGAAAGGCCAGCTTTAGTTAGGTCTTCATTATTCTCTCTGAATTCCTCTTTAGTTTGGTAAAGGATTCCTTTACTTACTTTTAAACTTTTATAATATATTGAATTGATACACAAGGAAGGAAAAATCAGCACAGCTCATGTGGATTGGTCAATCTGAATCCAGGTCTTCTGCAAGAATAATCACTGTTCTTAACCGCTAAGTGGCTTCATTTTAAAATTTTATTTTATTTTTATTTTATGGCTCTACCTAAGACATTACTTCATCACTTCATTTAACAAATTTTCTGGAATTTTTCTTCAAATTTTCCTTGACCAAGGAACTGATTTCCATTTAATATGTGATAAGAGGAAAACAAGTATTTCTTGTAACTTAAATTACTAAAAAAAAAACCTTACTTCAAATCAAAAAGTTATTACCTAGCTCTCCAGGTTCTGCAAACACTTGATTTTGCTAGTTGTGATACTGTCATTTAGCATTCAATATCTTTTGTGTCATTTAATTAACAGAATAGTAACTATTTTTCTTTTCTTTCTCTTTCAGGTTTGTGATAAATCCAATGTCTCTTCAAAGAAAGAGATGTCAACGAAATGAAACCCAGAGTTCCCAGCTGTCATAAATGACCTTGCACTCAACATGCACAATGCCCATAATGAAGACATTATATTTGCTCACCAAAACCATTCTGGACATCTGTATCTTGACAAATAAAATTTAAGTTTTACTGCAAACATGACCATCATAGTCATGGCTACATTTTCTCTTGCTATGCAGGTTAATTGTCAAAATCCTATTTTCCCTCTCCTAAAACAAAATATATGAAGATCTATGTCTTCTCTATATCTGCAGTGTTTGCCCCCTCCCTGTTAGATTTATCTGGTCTGTGGCAGAGGACAGCTAATAGTTTACAACCTTCAATGTCACTAGTCTCTGTTCTATCCAGCTACTAGATCTATCTTTCTAAAATTCATACATAATTATGCTGCCCTTAACATTGATAGGACACTGTCTACATTGCCTAGGATAACTTTGATTCAATGTGACACACATCTACCTGCCTAGACTTAGCTCTTGCCTCCCCTTCGGTTCAGCAGTTTTTGAAATCTTAACTGTTTCCCCCACACCTCTAATGAAAAGCTGCATGTTTGTTCTTCTAATCTCCTACAGCACTGTTTGTTTCTGAGATCAGCACTTTCAAACATCTGACACTAATTACAGTAATGGTGAACACATGCCCTGAGCATTCCTAGATGGCCTGGATAGTCTCCCATTGGAAGGCTGCAGATTGCAGATGGGGTGATCAATCTCGATTTCTATCTAGAAAATATAGTTCCTATACTTCTGTGCTTGTATCACCAGATAGGGAGCTCCCTGAAGGCATAGGTGGGGTTTTCCTCTTCATAAGCAAACAAATCTTTATTGTTCAGTAAAACCAAACTGGAAAAGGAATTATTTATTTGTGCAAACTGGTTATAAAATGAGCCACATGTAATAGATTAGTTAAGACCTCAGCACTGTCTGAAAATCTGTTCTCTTTCAACACATTTTACTGTTCTACTAAACATTGTAAGCTAGTGTTCCTATACTCCTATTTAAAATAAAAGAAAATGTGAATGTGAAAAAAAAGAATGTGTAGTGAATTGCATAATCTGTAGACTATAGATACGTGGCTATCTACCTCTTTTACTCAAGGGTTGCTTTTGATCCATCATCTGCTTTCTCCCATGGAAAGAGATGATCTTCATATGCCTGAAGTACACCACGTTCTTCCCTTGTGTCTAGCCAGCCTCTTCGTTTGCCTACCCAAGCACTTTGTTGCAGCAGTTTCCTTTCTCTGCTGTATCTTAATTAGATGACTCCCATAAGCTTATGAGCATGCATTCATGTAGCCTGTTTAAGACAAAGCCAAAACAGCTCTATTGTCCTTACATTCCTCTCCAGATACGATTTCTTTCTTTCCTGGCCTGCGGGAAGCTAGAAATGGCATTATTACCTGCTATCTCTAATTTCTCCTTTCTATTTTCTCTTGAACCTTGTGTAATAAAGACTTTCCCCCTTCCATTCCAGCAAAATTGCCTTAATAACAGTGAACAGAGGTCTCCAAATTACTATTTCCAATGGCCAGTTTGTATCGCTCATCTCTTGTGACCTTCTTGGTAGCAGCTGATGAAATGGAACATTCAGTCTTTAAATATTTACTTCACGGGATGCACAAAATACTTCTCTGTCTACTATCAAAGTTTTCATGCAGCCTTTACTAGGTATTCATCATTTCAATGAAGTAACTGTAGGATTTCTTTTTCTTCCTTTTTTTATTTCTTTTTATATTTTGAGTCAGAATCTCACTATGTAGCTCCAACTGGCCTAGAACTCACTATATATACTAGGCTGGCCTCAAATTCACAGAACACCTCCCTCTGCCTCCTGAGTGCTGGGGTTAAAGGCATGCCCTACTGCACCAGGCTTAACTTTAGGATAGCCTCTATCTCCATATTACTGGCTTATCATCTTATCAAATTTCACAAGTTCACTACATGCATTCTATGACTGCAAACTGATGTACCAAAGCAAAGTTCTGGCTAGGACTTATATGTTATACTACCCTCTTGCCATCTATATTGTGAAATATCATACAAAAATTTCACTCTTGACTTGCCTCCCAAACCTGCATCTTTCAGAGATTTTCTGTAAATTTAAAAGGCATTTTTTCCAGTTAGAACAAAATTGTCAAGTTTTCCATAACTTCACCTCTTCTCTGCTAATCTCACATAATGTGATCTAATGCTGGTGATACTAATTTTAAAACAAAAACCAGGTCTTGGGACTGGAGAGAGGTTTCAGTGGTTTAGAGCTCTGGCCATTCTTGCAGAGGACCCAGGTTCATTTCCCAGCATCAATACGGTGGCTAACAACCATCCAGTAACTGCAGTTCCAGGGGATCCGACACCCTCTTCGGACCTCCGTAGGCATTGTACAACACAGGTGCACTTACATACATGCATACAATACACTCCCACACATAAAATAAAAAATAAATAATAAAACAACAAAACAAAAAAACAACAACAACAACAAAAAACCACATGTCCTAACCTCCTGTCACTACATCTATTGTCTTCTAAATCAATAAACCTATGTCCCTTTTCTTAGTCTTGCCATCATTTTGGAAATTGTAACCAAACAGCAAAATCACTTTAATATAACAGATCATGTCCTTCAAAAGCTTTCAATGGATTTTTGTCTCACTTAGCATAAAAGTCAAAGTCCCTAACAGGACATAGGAACTGGCCACTACTGGCTCTTTTTCTCTTGACCTCTTCCTATACCATGTATCTTTCCCTCTCTTAGGTAGTTCCGTCAGCATTAGCCTCTTTGCTCGTCCTAACTGGCTGCACTCTTATTCACCCATTTTTCTAGAACAATTTTCTTTTCTATCCTTATTCTTATTAGTAAATTGCTAGTTAAATTTTTTTCCTTAATATTTATCTTTGCAAGGGAGCCTTCTCTGGTAACCAAATTAAAATGTTCACACACACACACACACACACACACACACACACATACAACCCTGTGATCCCCAACGAATCCAAAAATTCAGTATAAAAACACACACACACACACACACACACACACACACACACACACACATCCTCCTTGCTTCCTCTCATAGCTTTCGTCTGCTTTCTCTTGCCATGCAACTTTATTACCTAAACAATAAGGTTCATTTATTTTATTTTATTTTTTATTTGTCTTTTATTTTCTGCATTCCTTTATAGGAAGGGAGCTCCATGGGGATATTTTAGCTTCTTTTGTTTTTGGAGCTCCAGAGCCCAGAGAGTGTTAGCTTCAATATCTGTATTCAATAGATAACTTTGAGAAGAATAAATTAATAGAGTTTAGCAAATCTGCTTTACTGACTCATCCCCAAATGCCAGGAGACATTATTTAGGGTGGGACAGGGACATAGTTAGTAGCCCAGTGTCCCAGGATAGATGCACACTGTCCCTGTGAAACAGGATGTGTGAGCTGACTGCACAGTAAGTAGAAAGCCCCAGGAAACACATTAGGAAAGCATTTTAGGGATCAGCCCTGGCAGGATGCAGCTCTATAACACTTTATAAAATCTTTCAGAACTTCAACTCAGAGAACCCTGGCCTTGGCTGCTTTGAGATGGCCCAAGGCTTGGGTGTTCCAAGAACAAATTCTCCATGACTGAATTCCCACTCTCTGTGTACTGTGATCAAGGAGCAGCAGATTAGGTGAGTTAAGCACAGAACAGCACTGCTAGGGTTCTTTTCCACAATCTGAGGAGAGGGCGAGCTCTAGCATCTTCCCCTTAGTAAATATTCACCACTAAACACATGTCCTGTGGTGTGTGTCTTTATGGTGCACACATCACAACCAAGCTGTATGGTACATTGGCTTAGAACCCAATAGCTACACTGTTTCTGAACTTGGAATTTCCAACAGGCAATTTTTCCTGGAGCACCCTGGGTATCAACTCCAAGTCGAATTTGGCATAAGTGGCAATGACCGCTTGGTCTTTTTGTCAGGATGTGGATAAAAGTATCACTTTGGCTTTCTGTTTCACTTCAGGAAAATGACCCTTGGAGCAGTGTCTTGAAAATACAGTCATAACTGTCTGAAATTTAACCAGTCAGATCCTATGTGAGTTCAGAACATTCTTGTTCTAAATTGGAAACTTGCCTGGCGAGTATGAGGTCACACTTACATAATTCTAATAGCCCCAACTATTAATACGATTAATTTTAGCAAAAGAATTGTTATGGTAAGGATAGTTATTTTAAATATTAGCATGTATATAAAAATTGTAACACAGGAACAGAGTCCACAGACAAATGTACTGACCCATGTGTTTGTCATTTCTTAAGCTCTTCTGAAGGGTTCTTCATATGCTATAACTCAAAACCAATTCAATGCTAATATATATTTATGCTTAAGATGATCATGCAGTTATCTTTTCCAAGAAGGCATCTAAATTGGTATTGCATGCAATTTACCAATCACTTAAAAGATAACTCAGTTAAGAAAGTGAAGATTATCACATATAACTATTACCCACATGATTTATAGTTTATTTTTGTGGGTGTGCTTTTCTAAATGTGAACATCTCTAGACTTAAATTTAAATCTGAATACAGAAAAACTGTGTGAATACAATTAGTGTGCGTACTTGTGTGTAGTCCTTATTATCTGCTTTGAGCCTCCTTTTGGCTTGATAGTTGGAAATATTAGCTACAGACACATTGTCATTGGGCTCTGTGGCTTCATAAGAATCAATTGAGCTGCAAGAACATTTTTAATGCTACTTGAGCACATTAATGACTAAGAGTCATTTGCTTACCCATGGTCCAGTCCTTCTCCAGTGAAAATTACTGGTCATGAATCTGGGGAACATTTACAGGAATCTGCAAATGAAACAGCTAAATCCTTCATGACAGGGAGCCTCATAAAGGCGGCTCATTTATTCTCCTGGGGCACTCATCCCCATCACTGGGATCAATAGAAAATCTCATCTGATATATTCTTAAATGCCAGGGTGCAAATGCTCTGTTCGCAATTTTGCACAAGAAAGGCTCCACTTCCATTCGAGAAATTGACCTCAACTTCACTAAATAAACATGAACAGTGCTGTCCTGAGTTTCTTTTCGTCTCAAGGCCTACAGAATAAAAGTGATTGACCACAAGTTAAGATATTTGAAGGTATTAAAATTGACTGAGAAATAACAGTTTTGATTTGGCTATACATCTACCTTGGTAAATGTTAATGGCTTCAGATCCTCAAATGGAAGATATCAATTAGCAACCAGTTCTCTTTTACTTCCTCTCTAGTCTTCGCTAGTTTACTAGGCAGAAGTGATTTCTTTCTTAATAAAATTCACACTGCAATGTATATTTGCATAGACTTGGGATGCCAGTATTAATGTTTCTACTCAAACCATGTTTAAAGAAATGGCAAGGAAGAAATCAGGGTAGTAAAATAGAAGTTAATATTGTGATAATTAGAAAAATAACCCAAAAGTCTAATATATAATTAAATAACTTTTAGCCTTGGACTTGATAGGATATTATGAAATATAATGGACGAGATTTTACTCCTTTAAGTTTTCTATTTTATGATTGTCAATATTGCTTACTGGCAGCTGGCTGATTAATTAACATGGGAAGTTCTCGGTTTGAAAATATGCACATCCTAATAAAATACCTCTTGACAGGGGACACAGTATCTACTTAATGTAAATTAGAAAGCAAGGGTACTCTACAAGGATCACCTGGTTTTCATTCAACTTAAAGTAGCTTACCAAGGATAGTCAATATTTTGTCTTTTCTTTCATTAATGAAACCAAGATAAAAACAATACGTGCACACATAAAGCTTAGTTGGAACAGAATATAACACTCTTAAGTGTATTTACTTTAAGGAATAAGTCATTCACTGCCTAGTAGAGCGATTGTTTGCATTGTAAAATATAGAATGTTCTTCAAGCATGAAAAACTGGAAAAATGATAGAGAATTTATTTTTCTATCTTTCCCCACTTCTTACTGTTTTTACACAACTGTAAATGCGTAATTCATTGACAAATCTGTATTAGGAGTACAGAATTCTTTGGAAGGTTGTGGCTTTCCAGAATATTGAAACTTAAAGATGTATGCAGATTTATACCACAACAAATTTAACTTAAGGGAAAATGAAAAGTGAGCAAATGTAAATCCTGTTATGCTGACTGAGATCAAGTGTGTATTAAAATAGAATTCTGCTTTTAAGTGGAATCTCAAGAGGTAAGATCATTCATTACTTTTTTCCCTGTGAAGATCATATATAAAAAATAGTAACAGCATAAAGGATTAGGAGTATAGTAAAAATGAGTATGAGAGTCACTTCTTTAAAGAATGGTTTTCTTTCTGGAATATGAAAATAGTTTGGTTTAGCCAATGGCCTAGGAGGCAACAAGCCAGCAGGAGGTCATGAGGATTAGCCCTAATTACCTCATGTTTCACCTTAATTAGCTCCTGATACAAAAAGTAAACGCTGCAGGAATGATGGAGAGACCTTATGCTGGTGGGGAGATATCTAAGCTCTCTTTGTTTGCACATGATAATCTTTCTTTTGAATTTCCCTTAATTCCACAAAAAGATCAACTGATGGGCACTTGGTGCCCCATGGATCAGCTGTACTACAGCGATATAACCCCCCTCCCCGTTTTTCATATTTGTTCTTGGCATAGAAATCACATTCTTAACAAGAAAATCTGTCTATTACTGGTCAAAGTACTTTTGTTATACTTGATTGAAAGTGCATCTAAATATATAAAGAACCTATTTTGAATGACAAGGGAAAACTAGCCAGTGGTGATTCATTTCAGAAAATACTCAGTCACCCTAGTAATAATCTCCTTAGCCCATCAAAAGAATCATTTTCAAATAGCTTCACATCAAATATTCCTTAAAATAATGAGAGCAGGAACTTCAGAGATAGCTCAGAAGATAAGGGCATTTGCTTCACAAAGATGAAAATGAGAGTTCAGATCCCATCATCCAAGTAACAAGTTGGGCATCTTGCAAACACCTGTAACATTAGCTCCTGTGCTTTCTTCTGGCTTCTGAACACACACATATGTGTACCTGTACAGACACACACACACACTCATATAATTACACACACAAATAAATACAATAAATCCTTTAGAAAGGCATGAGGCTATACCAATGCTGCCCTTTCGCTCACTTTGGAGGATAAAGGTTTGCAGCCATACAAGGCATTTTAGCTATTAAAAGACTTAAAGTCTGTCTTGTGCTTTTACAGAGGAAATTACATAAAGAAACCTCACAGGTAAGTATCTATCACACTGCAATATGAGCTTGAAATAAAAGATAAAAATTTTGCTAAGTTTAAGATATAAACACTGATAGAGTTGTGTAATACACTTTCCCCCTAAAGTCCTTAGCTAAGGAGAACAAGCATCCAAAGAGCAAAAGTGGTTCAAGGTCATAACTTAACCTTGAGAAATGAGAAAGAAATGAGATACGTTTCCATGGAACAGTGACAGAAAGACCCACAGAGCCTAGAAATCTAAAACCATTTCAAAACCATGTGAACTCCTGTAGACATGTTTTAAATATTGAAGTTAAACATGAACATATTCTAAAATCCAGGTGAAGGAGGAAAAATAGAGAAGGCTGAAACTTAGCATCCAATTAATAAATTATTACTTATTATAATCTATTTCAAGTTCACATAGATTTACATCACATGTTTAAAATTTATATAGGGTCCTGTTGATTAAAAAATACAGTTTTTTCAAAATTCATTTTTAGGAACCAAGAAAATAATGTATTCATTACTCTCTGATTCTGGCAATTTCTGTTGCTATATTGATAACACAGAATCTGTACAGTTATGCATGCATAACGATGTTTTGATGACGAACTGCATTTGCTACAATATTTCCATCCAATTTCATTACTTAGTGACAAGGCAGTTCTCTTAGTTTGTGTAAGTGCATAATGTAGTGTTTGCACAACAACAAAGTCACAGAATTAATTATCTCATAGTTATTTAATATGTAACTCCACATAAAATAGCAACACAGGGCAAGAAGATGACTTTACTGGTAAAATGCCTACTGGGCATGCATGGGGAATAGTTCAGATCTCAGGAACCCATGTAATGAGTTAGGGTATAGCAGCATTCAACTGTAATCCCAGAATTATAGTGGGGAGGAGTAGAGAAAGGCAGATCCTTGAAGCTCATTGACCAGCCAGTCTACATGAATAGATGTGAGTTTCAGTTCAGGAGAAAATTTGGTCTCAAAAAGTAAAGATGTGAAAACAAATCAGTTTATCTGGTCCAATGGTATGTCCTTAAACACCCAAAAGGGAAGTATAACC
>NW_008344194.1:1379065-1379510 GCF_000622305.1 Nannospalax galili | reverse complement strand
ACATAATATCATAAGAGCATACATATACATAACTAAAAGTTACTCGACAAACAACAAAGCCAGACAGGCTATACCTTCAGTCGAGTTGTTGGCCAGGATGGATAAAGGCTCTTCCAGATAGTAACCCAACATACTACTGGAAAAATGAACAGCAGACCCCAATTCTATCCAAAGGAATACTGACAATGGATTGCCGTAGATGAGGAACAGCTGGAACAGGGACCTCTGGCTGACTAGATTTACCAGAAGGGCAGATAGGTGGAGAATGGATGGGGGTGCTGACAGCACCATGGACAGTGGCAGGGATAGCAGAGTATGGAGGCTCTAGTGGGAGAGGAAGGCTGTCTACCTGATGGGTTTGTATTCATGCTCAGATGCCGAGGAGCTCAGAAGGTGGGTGACTGTGACCAGTGATAGTCATGTATATAGAGATTAGAAATGCATG
>NW_008344194.1:1377293-1378685 GCF_000622305.1 Nannospalax galili | reverse complement strand
AAAATAAAAAGAGTAATAATAATAATAATAATAATAATAATAATAAAGTAAAGATGTGGTTCAAAGAAGGAAAACACTTGATGTGAACTTCTGGCCACCACATACACAGGCACACACATGTACCTGTACAACATACACTACATACATACATACATACATACAGTATCACAATGTTCTCGATGAATCTCTGGTTACTATAAACCTCTACTTTTTTGTCATTCTTAGTGCACAGGAGTTAATAGAGGTTTTGCAAAAGACCAGACAATAAATATTCTGTGGAATTTCACACTTAATCTGCTGCTGAATTCTGCACCATCAAATTGGATTCCTTGCCATCTCATTTAATTATTTCTGTCCTTTATTACTAAACATCTATCCTACTGAACATCTTTAATTCATTGGCTGATCTGGAAAATTGGAGATTTTTCAGAAGTGCATACTAGTTACAACTTACAGTTATATATTAACTAATAGTTATCCTAAACTGAGTACTTGTAATTCTAACTTGTTAAATATTCCCATATGGTGCCTAATTTTACTGGCAAGTTTAACCTATATTTAGGGTGGAACATTGTTGCAATTTCACTGAAAGATTTAACTGCTATTTAAGGTTCAATCGTAAGTAGAATATGAAGAAATGGATATTTCATGATAATATAAAATTTTTGTAAATTAAACACAACTCCAGTTATTAATACAAGATCCACATCTCTTACAGCACTGCTGTAAAGTACTATTTTATTCTTGTGTAAAGGAATAATCTTGATATTGTCTTGTAATAAAAATGCAGTACCTCAAATCAAAATAAGCAAATTCTGTACAACACTCACACATAACTTATCTATTCACTCAGCTGTTATTTTTCACCTAATTAGGAAGTCCTATTCATCGCTAGTCATGAACTCTCTGACCTGAGCTATCAGTGTAAGAACTAGAAACTTCATGGCATGTAAAAACCCGTCAGTGCTACAAAGATGTACTACCAAAGACCATCACTTTCAAGACCCTTGCCGCCTGGTGGGAGAGGTGGGTAAGCAAACCTCTCCATGATTTTCACTCTTAGAGAAAGATTTGTGCTTGCATATGAATTGCAAAGTACACAACATGTGACAGAAGCAACTTCACCTGAGGGAGAGCATAAGTAAATGTCAGGGAAGAGAAGATGCTGGTCCTGAAGCTGTGCTCAGCACACACTGAAATTTGTGCTTAGAAAACAGTTCCAAAGCCTGAAGATGTCTCTTTATCATGTTATTGTTTGAGAGAAATTAATTCCCATTGATTGAAATTACTCTCATCTTATTTTTTCAACTTTTAAAAACCTGAAACAAATGTAATTATAGAAAAGTAGACTAAATGAATATTTCAATTCCATTTTGCCAAATTTCCCATAAT
>NW_008344194.1:1369631-1377167 GCF_000622305.1 Nannospalax galili | reverse complement strand
TGATTCCAGATAAGTTACTCTTTCCCCATTTAAATTCTAAGAGCATCCATATGTCTCCTGTAAAATATTACATTAATCATTTGAACAGAATTTTCTTTCTTTCATATTTCAATTGAGCATATGCAAAGAATGACATGCTTTGAACTATAAAGGTATTTTTATACTAAAAGCAAACACAAGGGTTTCATGTTGATATTGTGCCATATTTCTGACCTTTATATTTTCTTATTTATATGTTGATATCTTCACTGATTACTAACTTTAATTATGACATCTGTAGGCTCTTAAAATGTCTAAGTTTGTTGTCCAACAACTATGAGAAAAAACTGCTGTAAGTTACAGAATAAGAAATGTAATTGTAAAATTATCTGTCATATAAACACAACTAGAAGTAGAGTTTGCCTACTTAGAAGTCATACATGCACACATTTCATGTTTATATAGTGGTACTATGTACATAAACTCATTTATGAGACATTATATTTCATAAGATTTTCTCAATTATAATGATTTCCCTATGTCATTTGCTTATTTTCAAACCAAGGCCCCATTAGAAATGATATTCTATATGGAGACTGTCACATAAACTTTTTAAAATTTCAGTTTACTGAAGAATTTTATTTCTTAAGTTATTTCTTCATAGTTGTGAGAGAACTCTCATATCTTGGGATATTTACTTGGATTCATCCACTTACTAATACTTTTTTATTCTAGTAAGTGTCTCTTTTAAAAGCCAATCCTTTTTAATATAGTGCCCGTGTGGACCACTGAACTACCACCAACAACCCAAGAACAGCGCTTTCAAAACTGGAAAAACTCACTCACTTGGTCTAATTTAAATTCTACTCTTCTTGCCCAGGCTTATTACTATGCAGAAATGTTTGGTGCATGGAGGTGTATCATATCCCACTTATCATATCTTAACAAATATGAAGTTGAAGAGCCATCACAATCTCATGTTCAACTGTAGGCTATTCAAAATAGAGGTGGATGTATGGATATGTGTCCATTATTGGATATAAAGGTAAAGAAAATGTGATATATTCAGCCCTGAAAAACAAGTAATCCTGTTTTTAGTGATAAAATGTATGGCGCACGCCTTTAATACCAGCACTCAGGAGGCAGAGGCAGGCAGATCTCTGTGAGTTCAAGGCCAGCCTGGGCTACATAGTGGGTTCCAGGACAGCTGGGGCTACAGGGAGACCCTGTCTCAAAAAGACCAAAAAAAAAAAAGGTATGACTATATGAATATGGAGGACTTCATAAGTCAAGTGAAGCAATCCAGGCACAGAAATACACATATTACATGATCTCACATGTATGTGGACTCTAAAGAGTCAAATTATTAGAGAGAATAGCATAGTGGTTATCTTTGGATTGGTTGAGTGGAGGGTTATGAAGATGTTAATCAGATGCTACAAAATTTCTGTGAGACATCTGAAATGTGTTTCAGAGATTGTTTTGTAGAACATGGTGACTATAGTGAATGTATTACATACTTGAAAATATTGAAAGTAGATTTTAAGTGATCTCACCACAAAAAATAAGTATGTGAATCTTGTTAGGTTTATTTAGAGATTCAACATGGATAGATATTTCAAAATGTCATGCTTTTCATTATCAATATGTACACTATTACTTATCACTTTTAATTGAGTAATTTAAAGAATATTTTGGTTTATCATTGATTACTAATTTCACAGAATATGTCCCTTAGAGCTTCCTCCAGTACCTCCATCCTTCCTGGAGTCACAAGTCCCCCAGATTCAAGTGCATGTTACTGTTTTGTATCCATTAAATTTATTCCCATGTTTCTCTCTTTAAATTGGTAAGACAGTCTTCAACGTGACTTTTGTTGAAATCTAATATAATAATCATGTGGTAAGATTCTAAGTTGTATCCTACATACATACAATTATGAAAATACATTGTCCTTGCATTGAAAATGCTTAAATCTAGTCTTGAGTTAATAAAAAAAATATACAATGCATGAAAGCTAGAAAATGAAAGTACTCTTTTGCATTTTAATGGCTGAAATCCTCCTCCTTGGGTTAGACTATGCAAACATCGCTGCAGTAGTATATGACTAAAAGAAAAGAAATATAAAACTCATAACCCATCCACTTGAAGCTAGATGTTTTTCAGTCAACTGCAGACACTGACAAAGAAGCAATCTAAACACAGATATGAAGTGTCCGGACCAATTTATTTCCTTCTAAAATTCTCTTGGTCTTGTCATGTCCTTGGCTTCAATGAAGGAAATGACCAAGAATCTGGAAACCACATAAAGCCCTATATATTTATACATGACTTTCCCAAGAAAGGAAAAGCCCTCAAACTATCGAAGTATGTTTACACCCTAGAAAGAATGAGGCATAGAAATTATCAGTAGAAATTTTGCAATGAAAATTAAGAAATTGATAAATACACAGATGGAGTCACCATTCTTTATTTTTATGTACGATGTAGAGCTCTCAATACATATTTCCTAAAGTTTGGTGGAAGGATTAGAAATATATACATATAGGTCACTATTTATGTAATGTTAGTCCTCTTGTAGAGAGAAGAAAAATGTCATTGAATTATAACAAGACATCACATAAGCACACAATTTATTAAATATACTTTTAAAACATTTTACTTATTCATTCTTAATTTATGTGTATGTGTATTTCCTGCATGTATATAAGGGCATCCATGTCATGCAATGCCTACAAAGGTCAGAAGAGGGTGTAGGATACCCTGGAACTGGAGACAAGGATGGTTGTGAACAGCCATGTGGGTGTTGGGAACCAGACCTGGGTTCTTTGCAAGAGCAGCCAGTCTCTTAACCTCTGATCCATCTCTTTAGCCCCAAAATATTCTTCATAAGAAAAAGTTAAATATATTTTTTCACTTAAAATAGACATGAGAATTAAGTATTTTAATACAATTAGAGAAAAAGACCCAATGTGATGCTTGAAACTGCAGCTAGTAACAAGAAATGCATATGCTGTGATACTTTAAGAGTAGCACTGATGGTTGCTAAAGGACTAATAATACATACTACATGGATATTCCTATCAAATGGATGATTCGTATCCTAAGAAAGACAGAGAAAGGTGTGAGATCCTTAGGCTGCTCAGAATAGTGTCTCACCACAAACATATGATGTATTAATTTCATGAATTCACATTTAATTATTTTTGTACATTTGAAAAAATGTAACAAAACCCACAGAAAGAAAATGGCAGATAACTGACAGCTACAATATTTGTAAAGAGCAAAATCCATGGGTTAATTTTTAATCGTTTTGGCGAATTTCTTGTTCAAATGGCTGATTTACTTAATGAGGCCCCCAGGAGGACCCGCGAAGAATATAATGGATGGTTGACATTGTATTATTAATCATTAAGAAAAGCTGTAGAAAAGACAATACTGTTCAGTATCAGTAAATGTTCACGATGCTTTAAAAGAGATGGGAACATTTAATAGCTTTGTTTGACTAAATAGAATTTTTCATATCAGCTGATTTACAAAAAATCACTGAGTATCCTTTCAGTAAAAACTTATAATTTCTAATTTTTTGAAGGCTAATAACAAGCAGGGCCACATATGAGGAATATTATGAATTCCAAACTAGAGTAATTACTGTGACAATGAAATAACAATACTAGGAAACAGAAACTAAAAATCAATTTTAGGGGCTAAAGGGATGGCTCAGTGGTTAAGAGTGTTCATTGCTTTTCCATAAGACCTAAGTTCCATCCCAGACCCATCAACTCCAGGGGATACAGCACCTTCTTTGGTTTCCCATGGGGACCTACCCAACATACACACACACACACACACACACACACACACACACACACACACACACACACACACACACACACACACACACACATACACACACACACAAATAAAAAATAAAACATAAAAAAAATCTATTTCAGTTCCATCCTCTCTCTCTCTACTGATATATATTCACTCCTATATGGATACACACCTCACTATTCTATAGGTGTTTTGCTATCCAAGCCACACCCTCAAGTGTCTGTCAGATCCAAAGACAATAAACTGCCCACTCCAGTGTATCCTAGCTGATACCAATAGAGCTAAGGGACTTGGTAGACTGCATTAACTTTAGAAATTTGGCTTTCTGGGAATAATATACATTTCTACTATAAACAGATTTATGAATTACTTTATATTGTGGTAGTGCTAGAGAGTGAAGAGACATCATTTTGTTTTTAAAGAAGAGAGGTGAGCAAAATGCACTTGTATCTGTCACATGTAGTCTTATCCTTAAAAGAATGGATGGCTGCTGTTTAGAATCATTACATGCTGTGTAAGCACCAGTCACTGTCATGGCCGTATAAATCTATTCACATTTGGATACATGGTCTATTTCTCCAAAGGACTGATTTTATCCTCAAGGATCTTTAGGAGTGTAGCATTTGCTCGGACTGGGGTTTCAATAGGCACAACTTGAAATTTGTGCCACTGAAGAGATTTCAGATCCATGGTTTAGTGCACTAAAATTATAGTGAATCATGACTTAAAAATGACACCCAGCACTCTGAGTTTAGGACCAGCCTGATCTACATAGTGAGTTCAGGACAGCTGGGGCTACGGGGAGACCGTGTCTCAAAAAGACCAAAGAAAGAAAGAAAGAAACAAACAAACAAACAAAACCCAAAACAAAAAAACAAAAACAAAGAGAAACAAAAATTTTAATTTATTATAAAACCAAAGTTATAAAGAAATCACCAGAAAACTTCCATACAATATTTCCTGACTACAGTGTCAGGATAAATATCTCAATCACTAAAGACTGTGTTCCTGAGGGCATTGCTCATGCTGAACTTTTCCAGAAAACTTCCAATACTAATGGGATTAAGTGACTGAAATAAACCAATTTGCACCATTTATTAAAAAGAGGTAACTAAGTCACCCTACAACTTATCCTTTAAATGCCTTTCTAGAAGGACTCAATACCATTAAGTCAAATATTTCCTGTCCTTCCTTCCTTCCTTCCTTCCTTCCTTCCTTCCTTCCTTCCTTCCTTCCTCCCTCCCTCCCTTCCTTCCTTCCTTCCTTCCTTCCTTCCTTCCTTCCTTCCTTCTTTTTAACCTTTCCTCATTTTCATCTTCCCATTTTTTGACACAGAGTCTCACTATGTAGTGCAGGAAGACCATGAATCCACTAACTTCCTGCAACAACATCTTGAGTGCCAAGATGATAATCATTCATGGTTACAGAACTTCAACTATTTTCTTGCTATCTATGTTTAATGAGAACTGGATGAAGGGAATTATGGGGAAAAATCAAATAAGCTGTTTAATTTTTCAAAGAATTCCTAAAAGCATGTGTGAAGAACTAACTGCAAAGGGGCAATAAATAGTTATTTTAAATTGCCATGACAAGAGCTTAAATCACGTTACTTTTTCAAATGGAAAAATCTGTTTTTTAAAGAATTCTAGAAAGATTTTCAAGACTAGTCTTATGTATAGTCATTAGAAAGTGACCTAGTAAAATATGTCTTGTAAATTTGGCTCAAAGGAAGTCCTTCACAAAAGTAAATGATTTTTTTAAGGTAAATAATTTTACACTAGAGACAATACAAAGCACAGGATAAACATTCTATTAGGGTTGGATTCTCCTCTTTCTCACTCTCTAGCTCTGATTTCATTCTGATTCTTTCTCTGATTCTCTCTCCACTCTCTTGTTCAATTTCAAGAACAAAATGACGCTGACAAAGCAAATGAAATAAAGTATAAGTTCTTCTGTAGGAATTACTGCCACAGTGTACTGATTCTATATTAACCCTTAGTTCTTCCCAGTTAACATTCTAAACTTGCTAACTCCCATACCTTCTAAAAATACTCTGTATTAACTTGCTAACTCCCATATCTTCTAAAAAATTCTATTTATTAGATTTCCATAGTCAAAATAAGTTGCAAAGGTGATAGATGACTAAAATCCAGTTTAGTGCAGAAGAGCATACCATTCAATTAAGAATGATTCTTGTTATTCCATTTTTAAAATAAAATACTATTATACTTCACATAAAATATTATATCCATATGGTAAATGACAGTGTTTCATTAAACTTTTAAGGCATTCTGCTTCATGTTGGAATTAAATCTATTTTATTTTTTTCTTTTTGTTTTTCCCCTTTCTCATTCAATCTCTAATCACTTTCTCTTTGTTCTTAAGCTTCAATTTTATATACTACAGAAATGATACAATAGGGGCTGGAGAGAAATCTTAGCAGTTATGAGAAGTGACTGCTCTTGCAGAGGACCCAGGTTTTGTCCCTGCCACCCACACGGCAGCTAACAACTGTATGTTACTTCAGTTACAGGGGATTCAACCCCCTCTTCTGACCTCCACAGGCATTGCATAACACAGGTGCACTTACATACATACAGGCAAAACACTCATACACATTAAAAATAATAAAGTTTTTGCTCCTTGCCTTCCTAGGTCGACTAGTTCCAGGGGACTATGAGCATCTTTCAAAATGTCCTGTAATGGTGGTGGGTCACCTGTCCTCTTGATCAAGGAGGCTGAGGAGACCCCCACCAGATGGACTTGAACCAGTGTCCAGTCTACAAAGAAGAGGGTCAACACAGGGGAATCATTTCCTCCATGCTTCCAAGAGAAGCCAGCCATGGCCGAGCAGGACCTTTGACTTACCTTCACATAGGTGGAACTGGTAAAAGAGAGGAGCCAGGGGCTCCTCCCAAGCCCATGTGATGCTTGAGGAACAGATCCCCAAATGACTTTAAGAGTAAAAATAAATTGGTTTATCTGGGCCAACTGCATCGCCTTAAACACCCAAAAGGAAAGTATAACCAAAGATTAAAGGGGCCAAATAATTTCTTAAGAGTCCATATGCATAGCTAAAGGCTACATAACAAGCAACAATGCCAGATAGGAGATACCTTCTTTTGAGTTGTTGGCCAGAGTGGCCAAAGGGACTAACCCAGCATTGAATTGGGAAAATGAACATCAGACCCCAATCTTATCCAAAGGAATATTGACAACTGATTGCTTCTAGATGAGGAACAGCTGACCCTTCTAAAACAAAGACCTCTAGATAGGCTGACTAGATTCACCAGAAGAACAAGTAGTGGGGAATGGCTGAGGGTCCCAACAACACAGCAGACAGTAGCAGGGATATCAAAGTATAAGGGCTCTGTTGGGGGAGGGAGGCTATGGGAGGGTGCCATCTGGGAAGTAGGTTTATAGTTGAATAAGATGGTTTGGGATGTTCTCTGTGATACACACACACACACACACACGCACACACAATCAACAAATTTTTAAAAAAATGTATTATATTTGTGGAGGAAGCATGGAAATTTACGTCATGTTAATTAGTAGAGGTAATAAACATTACCATTGAAATCTACCTGCTGACTTTATACCCATGCTCAGATGCTAAGGAGCTCAGAAAATAACTGACTGTGACTAGTAACAATCAGATATATAGAGATTAGAAACGCATGTGCAAACATCTTAATGTCAATTGTATTAAAAAATGAA
>NW_008344194.1:1333794-1369308 GCF_000622305.1 Nannospalax galili | reverse complement strand
AGCTCAGAAAGTAACCGACTGTGACTAGTAATAATCTGATATATAGAGATTAGAAACACATGTGCAAACATCTTAATGCCAATTGCATTAAAAGTGAATTTTTCTGTATGAAATTGTGCATTTTATTAATGAAATGGAGATTTTTTTAAAAAGTTAAAACCTCATTTAATTTTATTTCTTATAAGGTTTATACTGAGTGCAATTTTGTATAACTGTAATAATTCAATTGTAAACCTAAATATTTACTGCCAATTTTGAAAGAGATGCACCTTAGCTCTGAAAATTGTTATTGAATATGTCAATGCTGTTGTAATGAAATGCTTTTTGTAAGTGTGTGGTTATTGAATAAATAATTTTAAAAAATATAAAAAATAATAAATGAAATATTTTTAATATATTTTAAAAACAAACAAGATGATAAAATGCCAGGGCTTAAGATGAGTTTTGAACCCTATTCAAGTTGATAAAACATGGCATTGTATCATTTTATTTTTTATTTTTATTTTCCTATTCTGTGATAACAGAGTTCCAAAACATAACTATAATTTTTATTACAGGAAGAAAAAGAAGAAAGAGAAGGAGGAGGAAGTGGTGGAGATGGAGGAAACAGAGCAGGAAGAGAAGGCAGGAGAGAAAAAGTATAAGGAATAAATATATTTATAACCTATAATGCATCAAAAGTATTTCATTACTGATATCAACTATCCATAGGAATTTTTAAGCAAGAATTATTCACTGCCAAAAAGAAGACATATGTTTGCCAAAGGATTAGCTAGCAAATAAAAATATACATGTGCTTCATGGGATGTATTCACAATATTTTTATGTCAAAGGAACTGACTGTATTCACACATACCAAATTCAGGCTCCAAACTGAACTGTCAAACAAGCAGAGGAAATATCCTCATGGGTAAAAGTAAACATCATGATGGAGCTTCCGTTTCTAGAGGCAACTTCCTTCCAGAAACTAGCATCTTTGGCTGTTAATATCAAGTATGGCTAGTTTAAATGAATTTCCTGGAGATTCTTGTGTTTTTGATTCTCAGAATCTCTTCATCATTGAGTAGGATACAACAATTTTACAGGCCTTGATCAATCTCACAAACTAATTGGTCACAGTTATCTTATATATCCATATCCTACATCGATGGATCTCCTTTGCCATGAGCGAAAAATATTTTTCTAATCATGATTTATTTTCATAGTAACATTTTAAGGCTATAATGATAATGTAGGCTACTCACAGAAATCGCTCCTGAAATTTAGATATGTAATACTTTTAAATATTCTGAATACTTGAAACTCGTAAATTTTTACACATATTTATATGCAAATTAAGCATGTCATATTTTCCTTCATTCATTCACTCTTACTATAGAAATCAAATTAACTCTCCATTCCCCTGCTCAGGGAAAACCCAATAGTCTTTTCATTCATGATTTGCCGTATCATGGACTATTTTGATGAGATAAGCATACTTCTTTGCTTAATGACATAAAATAAAACTGACAAGTTAAAGGAACTGATGACTTTTTGTTATATTTTATTTTCTATTTTATATGTATGAGTGTTTTGTCTCATGTATGTAAGTGCACCATGTATATGCAGTGCCTGATGAGGCCAGAAGAAGTTGTTGGATCCATGAAACTGGAGTTAAGTGTCATTGTTAGTTGTCATATTGGTGCTGGAAACTGAACCCACATCCTCTACAAGGTTAATAAGTGTTCTTGACCACTGAGTCATCTCTCCAGTCCCCAAGAAATTTTTGTTAATTGCAAGATTTAAACAACCCATCGTTAACAGAACTTGACAGACTAACACATAACTGAAATACTCAATGCCAGCAGTCTAACTATGGTTCAATCTAATTGGATGGTTGTGTCTAAAAGATACTTAGTACTGTAGGGAAAAAAATGAACAGATCCCAACACCTAAATGAATTCTGAAAGCTGCAAAATTACTGTACTTTCAAAGCTATGGCTTATTTATATCTCAGATAATTAGAAAAATTTAAAAACATATTTTATACATTTAAAAAACAAAAAAACAATCTATACAAAATGCAATCCATAAACTTTCTAGTGACATAAACAAATAGCAGACAAATGCTTCATGGATTACAGGTTAAATTCCTTTAAGAATTCCAGCATCTATTGAGTAATCTCCACTTGATCTTAGCCAAAAGGCTGAGAAGCGATACAATTGAATAACCTCATAAATTACCTGTTATACTCTCAGAAAATAAGAGCAATATTTTTGTGCTTCATTACATTTAGATCATCCACAAACTTAACCACATGCCTTTGTATCCAGACACTAGAAAAACTTGTTGAATGCATTAACGAATGAAACATTATTTAGTGTTAGGATGGTCTTTTGAAAATTTTATGAGTCCAAACACATCTAAATCTTGATTTAAATAAATACTAATCATAAGTGTTGACAAAGCTTGAGTTTCAATGCTGAACCATATGAAAGCATTTTCTCACTCCTTCAAATTTCCAGTTCTCTAAAAGCATAAATTTCCTCCTACTCCCTCAAAAATGTTCAATTTTTAATAAAGTAACATCTGGTTTGGGGATGAGGCTATGCTACCTGCTGTTCCCCACCCCTCTGGGAAAATGAAAAATAAGCAGTTATTCAATATCATTTTTGTTATCCTAGCAACAGCTGTGGTTTTTAAAGGAGTAAAGGAGGAAAACAGAAAAATGAGAGTACCTAAATACTATGTATTTTGATTGTGTGCGTTCAATTATATAAAAGTTAACCTATCTGAATAGAAAATGAGATTGTTCTAATGTTATATGAAGAAAAAGAGCATAAAAGAGCAAACACTGGATTATAGCATTATCTCCATATGTATAAAAATTAAAATAAAAAGAAAATACATTTGCTGAATTATTTTCTCCTTTATCTTATTTGCAAATTTTAAGCAGGTTGTTAATTAGAGAAATGGGAAAATATAGGATCTACTTAGGCAAGACATTGAAGAATGAGAAATTGAATAAAAGTTATCACTGAAAACTGGTATTGAGTCTCAACATAGTATGATATGGTTAGAAGCTTGTTGATAAAGATGTCAGCGCCGAATACTGATGTCTATATCACATGGACCATAACGTGATGGTTGTAGCAATACAAGCTACACAAAGCGATGAAAATTAAATGACAAGTTATTAACAATCCAGGTATTTTGGTGTCTTTATGGTTACTTTAAAATGATATCAAACATATAACTTGTATATATGGTGTTATTATAAAAATGGAAGAGAGTATTATGCAGCAAAATAAAACATATGGAACAAAGATAAAGATAAAATGAGATAGAGTCACTTTATCCTGCATCACTGAAATGGCTATTTCTGAATCTGAAATACTGGGGGGTTGGGGCTAAGAAATAGAGAAGCAAAACTCCTCTAAACACAAAATACTAACCATATTGGTTCTACAGTTTTTAATAATCAGTATAGAAATATGTTTTCATTGGAGATTTTAATAGTAGTTCAATGCTTTGTCCATCTTTTAACTGGTGTTTCCTTTTTCCTTTATTATCTTTAATATATTCCACTGAGAGTTTTCTTTCATTTCAAGAATAGCAAGGGGACCAGTCAACAGCATCTCGCTCCCAGAAGCCAGTATGGTGAAATCCGGCACACTAATCAGAAGTAGGTCAAATGGTCTTCACATGAAAGCATCTAACAAGGTCCCCAAGGAAGCCCTTCTAAGTGGCAGCAGGGAAAAGCACAATTGGTTTTTTATGGAGGACGGATGCCAGCCTCCATTGGCCCATCTTAAAGTGCAGATGCTTGCTGCTTTGAAGGTACTCTAATCACGGTGCCTTTTGAAACACTATTAAAGTCTTGGAAACAAATTCCCTGAGAGTTGGGATTAGAAGAAGTTATGAGGGTTCACAACACAGTGCAAGGCAGCGCATGTAAAAGTCAATGTTTATAGTTCTGCTACTGGTGAAATAAATACTTGTAACTCCCCATTTCTCAGAATCTAATTGTAAATATTTACACTTAGTATAAGCTTAATAAAGTCGAGTTTATACTTAAATAAACTAAGGTAACAGATATCTATAATATTATATAAACTTGATATAGTAATACAAGCAGTCCAAATTGGTTGTCAGACACCATCAAAATGATATTAAATATTAAGTGACTATATTACTACTAAATGTTAAAATAATAATTCACACATTAGTAATAAATTGAGGTATACGGAACAATAACATATGGCATTTGGATCAGGCTATAGACAGTGCAAAGATGTAATAAATTTCCCCCATTAACATGGCCATGAGACAATTTTTTCTTCTGTCTTTGAGAAATAATCGGCACCTACAGGATACAATGGAATAGGACTTGCGGTTTATCATCTGGTGGTTTTAGCTCATTTTTCTTACCAGTTTCAGAGGTCTAATGTCTGTTTGTCCAAAATTTTCATTTGAAGGCAACTCTGTCATTCTGTTAGCAATGTTGGTAAGTCAGAAGATACTGAGAAGACAAGCTGTCTTATGAATCATTTTTTTAAATAAACAGACCAAATAAAGACATTTTTATTGATATGTCAATGAACAAATACAAAGAGAAAACGAGACTTCAAAATATCCAAATGTATTATTGAACATGGTTTGAAATGGAACTATAAAAATTCTTTTACAACAGAAAAAATGAATTGCTCAATTAATAAAGTTTAATTTAAATAAAACTTAAAATTAAAATCTACTGAACCTACAACTTTAAGAACATACATAGCAAAATTTCTAATATCAATGCAAAAATAATAAGAAGGTCAAATTTTAGTGGCATTCCAAACTTGTTTTACCCAAGATTTTCTTTGTATGTATAACATGATACAGACCAAAGTTCATAATACTTCTGCAAATTCACAAGCAGGAAGACAAAGGAGCAACCTCCTTTAGGGATAAAAATATAGGGCTATGTTTAAACCTCACAAAATTAATGTTTAGCTCAAGGATTTGCTGTTCATCTCAGAACCCTTTAAGCCCGAGGCAGGATTAGGTCAGACTCATGTTCGAACAACTGGAGGAAATCAATGGATTTCACTTTATTAATAATTAAAAGGCTGATACAGACTGGCAAGTGATTAAAATTTTGCAGAATACATATTTATTACTGCAATTCCAAATATCTCTACAATATATAACTTTTAAGTGGATCATCGTAGAAAGAAAGAGATTGTGTTAACTAAGGACAAGCAAGTGAAAAAGAAGCAGCAGTACTGCTGTGTCCAACGTAGGTTCAGCGAAGTTCCTGCCTGGAGCAAGAAATGCAAGCTCATAACTAGTTTGGGTCCATGACAGAATGCAGACCCACTGCGGCAGCGACTTCTGTCACCCGTAACTAAATTAATCCCGATTAGGATCTGTGAAGAGTGACAGCAACAAAGTTGGCACGGTGAAGGGCATTAAAGCTCTTCTGACAAAGTCAACTAGGCTGAATTTTAGCGATTCTGTCTATTAATGATACATGTTGAACCACAGCAGCAGTGCAACATTTCTATAATCCTCAGAAACTTCATTATTGTAGCCACAAATAGTTTCAATATGATGAACGAAGTCAAAGAATAGAGGAACTAAAAGGCCAACCTTCAATTTGACATAAAAGCTCTCCTTAGCTCCTGGCGCTTTGACAGTTCCTATTTTGCACCGCAATTTCTTGCATAGTTGAAAATATGTTATGGCCGGCCTGGCTAAAATTAATGCTATGAAAGATTTGTAGGGGATGAGAAGTGATGTGCAAACAGGTCTGAGAAAACAAGAGTCTGTCTCATGGTATCTACCATGCCCCTACTTCTCACCTTAAAAAAATCAATTTTTTTGTTTTCTTGCTAAAAATTATATTATAATGCAAATTACCATTAACAATTTGCTAGGAAAGTATTTTGTCTCATTCATCTTCTTTCAAGTTCTACTAAAATACCTGTCATTACAAATCAATTAATATAAAATTATTGTCCAAAATCCTAGGCCTATGTGTCCAACAGAGAAGAAAAACTCTGCAAGTGAGACTAATGTCTTTTATAAAGATAGTCTAACGATTACAGGATTTAGAACTGTGAAGATAGTGTCCGAAGTACAGAGCTATCTGGGATTTCAAATGGCTGGACCATATTCAGAAAGTTAGAGAAAGATGGAAAATATAGTCACTTACATATTAAGCTAAAAAAGTTCTAATCAAGGATGGAAACTTAAGAGATCTCCATCCCCGCCCCTTTCTCTTTCTCACCTCCACAGGAGGAGGTGAAATCTTTTTCTCTGCCTTGCACACACCTCAGGATGATCAGTTTCCTCCACTCGACCAAAGCAACCTAGTATACCAACCATGAATTGCAAACTTTAAAACTTGACCAATCAACACATTTTCTTCAGAAATTGCTTATGTCGGATATTTGTTATAGTGGTGGAGAGGGCATTACTCAACTCTCGTCCAGTGATAAATTTCTGTAGATTATTAAGATACATACATTTTGTTCTGGCCACACAAACAGAAGACAACATGGCTTCTAAGTTCTATCAAGGACTGCTGACTTTACCCAAAAGTAGTTCTGTTGCACGACACAGTCTGGTAGAACTCTCTGTGGCTAGAAAAATTCTGTGTCTCTGTTGCCTGATAAAAGTAGCCACCAGCCACATGAGAACACTGAACTGTTAAAATGTGATGAGGCAATTGCAGAACTCAATTTTTGCTTTAAGATGCAGACATCAAACATCACCTACGTCTACTCTCAGCACATAACTGAAGAAGGAGGAAGGCCTAATAAATACTTTTCTTAAAAAAAAAAAAACAAAACTATAATAAACCTTGCATTTACTTTGCATACTGTACTTTAAAAATGTTAAATATTTTCTCTATTTAAAAATTGGCTTGAAAGAACAAAGCATTTTAAGACATTTTAAAAGATATTTCATTGGAACATTAAGGTTCTTTCCAGGTTTATAGTCAATTTATTATAGTTTCAAACGGCCACAATTTGAAGAGATTTGATAAAACACTTGAGTCACATACCACCTTCCAAGTACACTCTTGAAAATACCATGTTACAGACATTGAATATAAAAATATTCTCTAAATAACAAAATTCAGAAAAGTTATACATTTTCCAAAAATAATTTAGAGAAAAGTACATATTTTTAAAGAGATGAAAAGTAAAGAGGAATGTAAGGAGGAGAAGATGGAAGAAAAAAAGCCCAACTACATTTTCATTTATTCAATATAACCTGAAAAAATAACCATGAATTTATTACTCTTTTGAATAACAACAACCGTGTGTGTGTGTGTGTGTGTGTGTGTGTGTGTGTGTATTGTGTGTGTATTTTGGAGTGCTTACAGTTGTAAAGAGACTGTAATTAGCTATAATCATCTGACCATGAGACAGACTGAATCTAAATTTATAAATAAGTTAATAAAAGCAAACTCCAATGACCTTCAAAAATTTATGATTCCATTCAACAAAGCTAATTTATGGAAGACTTATTTGTTGGAAATACATTGAATTTAATTGTCAGTACATCAAATTTTATTACAATATCTTATAATTATCAAATGCTGATAAAATAAAGCACATGTGACGCTAATAGAAATTGTGCTGCAGTGGCTCAGGGCTTGGACATTTGTGCTGCAAAGTACAACTAAGTGCATAAATATCATGTGTTTACAAATGCTAAAATATTAAATAGCTTTGTATATTTCTGGAAATTAAGAGTTCTATTTATCAATCTCTCTCTAACTGGTTGTTTTTCTTATTCTTTCATCCCATCCATCCCTCTATCCCTCCCTTCTTTCCTCTCTGACTGTTAAATAAAGAGAAAGCAATTTGGTAAGCATTCATTATTGTTCAAGTTGTTCATGAAGACATTGAAAACTGGAGTCGTATTGGGGTTCTAAGAATGAACTCTGAAGTCTGAATTAGGATCAATTCCAGACAGGATATCTATAAGCTAAGAAAGTTGTTTCACTTTTAAAAAGTATTAGTTTTATCATTTCCAAAAAAGAGATAAATTAACACCCACTTCTGTAATTTCCTATAAAGATAACAAAAATAATGTTCAAGCAAAATGTTTAATGTACTTTACAGTGTTTGTCACTAGGAAGCACTCAATAAACATTATCTATGGTTAGAATAAAAAATAGAATTATCATTACAAATTCAGTTTCTGGGACAGTGTTTCAGTCTTGTCTTTCATATTGAGGATTCAAAATGAGGTTACAGAAATCTATGAACTAAGCCCTCTACACTCGTCTCCTTGGTGCTATTATTCATTTAAATGAGGGTTTTTGTAATTATCTAAATTGTCCAACAATAGTTCTTATAGTTCTTATAGGCAGATGAACATCCAAGGTCTTTCTATGGTGTAGAATTTCACATAACTGAAGGTTGTCACTGAATGTATGTCATTTGAGTGATTCATTCTGAGCACTTTACAGAATTGAAACCATATACTATTCAAGCTGTTTGGTAGGAAAAAACATAAAAGGCAATGTGGGAGGGGCATCTTCACACATACCTAGTGGAGCAGTAGGCATCATCTGACATTTCAGCTAATGCTAGACTCAATTCCAAAAGTTATTTATCTTTGCGCACATATTTTCTATACCCATGTGCTACCAGTAAAGGTCACGTGGATAGTCTTATAATGTGATATTGAAATGATATTTAGTGATAATAATTGTGAACATAGGGCTGGAGAATGGCTCAACAGTTAAGAACATGAGCTAGTCTTGTAGAGGGCCCAAATTTGGTTCCAGCACCCACATGGTGGCTAACAACCATCCAAAACTCAAATTCCAGGGGATCCTATGCCTTCTTCTTGTCCTCTGCAGGTGTTGTACATCTGGTGCACTTACATACATGCAGGCATAATTCTCATACACATACAATAAAAACAAATAAATTCATTAAAACAGCAACATATATCTAACAAAATTAGATGTTTTAATAGATGTCAAAATTAACAGTACATAGGTTTCATACTTGAAATCACATAGCCAGGAATCTAACAACATGAAAGGTCTTCCTGTTTTCCAGAAAATGGAAAACCTTCAAAAAAGTGTTAACAACTAGTTTGAAATTGTAGAAAAGAGAAGTGAGGAAATAGGAAAGCTTACCGTTTATAAAGTTTGTTTATACATTAAATCTACAGTCACTTTTCATAAATCAGTTTTTCCTATTTCTATAATTCAAATTAGTTTTGTGGTTCTACCAGTAATATGCAAAACATGATGCTGATGTCTTCAGTGGTCTCTTTTTGTTCATTTGCTTATAATGAAGGGGCTTCAACTCCTTTTATTCACAGGTTTCTAAAAGGAGAATTCAGGACTAGAAAAATCTCCTAAGTTGATCCTTTATCTGAATAATATAGTCCACCATAAACATAATTTAGGGAAAAAACAAACAGGAAAAAATTTCTTGGTAAGTAATAATATATTAAATCTATAAAAATGTAAAGTAAAAATGTCAGAAAAATTTTTGTTTTGCATATTATTCATATATTGTTATTATGCTGATTTAAAAATATTTTAAAACATCAAATCACACATAACTTATTTTACTAGAGTGATAGTTTTCAAACTAGAGTGCTCCTCAGGATTGCCTGGAAGGAAGTTAAGAGAGAAATCACTGATCCTCCCTGGAGAGTATCTGTGGTTTAGTGCAGAGTTGGAGAAATTGTACACCTAATGAATTCCTAGCTGCTGTTGCCACTGATGGTGGCCCAGGGACCACTGCCCTGACAACGAATGGAAGTTAGATTGGTAATCAAGCCTGGGAAAACTACAGTTTCTAGTAGGGTAAGGCAAGAGTTTGTGGGAGAATCTGAAAGCCATGGGTCCCCAGTCATATCATAATAGACAAGAAGCAGGAGATAGGAGATCAATGAGAATTCCAGACAGAGAGCCTACCCAGGTAGAAGCATTGTGGTGAAAGAGAAGCAAGAAATAATTGGTTCTATATGGCTAGAGAGAGTAGTTCCAAATGGTGGGACTGATGTAAGATATGGGCCAGTGATCTTAGTACTTAGAAGGTGGAGGCAGGAGAATCAAGAGTTGAAAGTCAGCTTCAATTATGTAGTGAGCTCAAAGATTGGGTTGGCTACATGAGATCTTATATCAAAAAAGAAAAGAAAAGAAAAAAACAAAAGTCTTCTGCTACAGACAAAACAGCCAGAAAGACATTACTGCAGTTCATGATACTGTGAAGAAAGAATGTAGGCCTGAACAAAAATGAACAAAATCGGGCCTGGTAAAGGGAAGTGCAAAGATTTAAGGAAAATGTGGAAGAATCAGTATGAGTTAAGGACTGGTGAATGAAGTGTACAACATGGAAAAGTAGGATGAGCCATTGAAGTAACAGAATCGTGACAGCCTCTGTGAAGTTCAACTTAATATTCAACTTAAGGAAGCAGAATAGCGCAGGCAAATGGCCGGGCTGAAAGCTAGCTCTGCTCATTTCAAATCTCAGTCCTCACTCTAGTCTTTAAGGAGCATAAAATAGTGAATTAGACACTGGGAGATAGTTCAGCAGGTAAAATGTCTGCCTTCCAAATAAGTTTGCATCACTCATTTAGATGGTCAGTCTGGTGGGCACATAGTTGTAATACCAGCACTGTAGAGGCAGAGAGAAGAGGATCCTTGGACAAGCCAGCATAGTTTAATCAGCAACCCTGTGTTCCAGTGAAAGACTCTATCTCAAAACATAAAGCAGATATTTCCTGGAAAATGACACCCAGGTTGACGTGGACATCTACAGGCATTTGCAAACAGAAGCATGTATACCTATAGATACATGTACACACACCCATGGGAATACACACACACACATAACACAAGATTAATATCCAGGAATTCATAGGAAAGGACACCACACTATAAAAATTTTAATGTAAATTATGCTTCCTGATGTGAATATATCACGTCAGTGTCTATATAGCTTTCCTTATGTCAAAATAGTATTAGCAGTGTCACTATTGGCCACCAAGCTCTTTACCATGGATCTTTTTTTTTGCATTAGCCTTGTGAGTGAGATTTTATTATTGTCTCTTTTTCACGGTTCTGGAAACGGAGATAAATGGTGTGTTCAGGTAATAGTAACAGACCCTAGAATCACTTTCTTTTATAAATTGTATGGAATAGAGCAAGAAAATCATTTTCACTTATGTAGCTTGTTTATTAATGAAAATTAATGCAAGATAGTTCAAAAACTTATCATTTCAACTGCATATGCAGAGAGTTGTCTGTTGTTTCCCAGTAGTCATAACTCGAGGGAGCAAGTAATAAACATAAGTGATACCATTACGTTTTAAAGGTTGGCCTATTTGCTACTATTTCACTGCTATAATTTAAAACATGCTTGAATTTTAAATATTTTTTAAAAGGGTATTCAATTTTCTCAGGTTTTAATCAAACACTGTAATTTGAAATTTTATTTTTTTCATTTTTATAGACAGGGACAGTCTTCCAGCACACAATCTACTTGTGGCAGTTCTGTCCCTCAGTCTTTCACTCTAGAAGTAACAGGTAGGCTTAAACAAGCTTTATTTTCATCTATGTTCATTTCCTGAGTGTGTCCCTAAAGTAGTTGACTCCAACCAGAGATTTTGAGCCTTCTGCAAAATCCTGAGGACAGGCTTTTCTTGATTCTTTCATGGCTTTGGTAGGGATGCAGTGTGAACTTAAAAATTCAATGGCCTAAAAACACCTCAGATTTTACCCTAGAAAATAAAATTGATGTACAATAACATTAACGTTCACCCTTCTTCACCCTTCAACAGGTCAGAACATCTTTATGATAAAATTCTTATAATTTTGAAATAAATTTTTAAAAAGTCCAATGCGAATTGACAGTAAAGAAGAATCTTGTGAGTAAAATCTGCTAAGCACCCCCACATACAGATGTGTGCAGTTTCTAAGATACTTTATGATCATGTTGACAAGTACCCTTGCCTGTAGTCATTTTTTCTCTTCAGAGCCTAAATATTCACAAATATCTAAACTTGTAATTATCTAAGCATGAGTAGTATTTGTACTGTAATATACGCCTCAAGGAAAATGCAAATGTTAGCAAGAGGCAAAAATAGCCAGAGTGTGAAACCATCAAAGGGATATACAAAGTTCAGAAGCCATAAGATTCAAAAGGCCCTTCATGCAGAGTTCCTCTGCTGAAAATGGCCTTGCGCTGCACCTCTGAAGATCTGAGCCAGACTTCAGAGACTGGGAATCTGCTAATGCTTTCATGGGCTAACAGGGAATCCTGGGTACTTTAAAATTGCTATAGGTTCCATGGAAACAGGAAATATATTAAGGTTGTCTCAATGATTATAAATGTGCATTTTAGGAAGAAACGGGGAAGTGTCAGTCCCTTCAAGGGGAAAAGTGAAAGGAACAGTGAATGCTGTTTGAATCTGCGGTAGAGTGGGGGGCAGGAAGAACAAAAAGACTAGGGTTTTCAAAACTGGTCATTTGGCACTGTACTAGCCAGGGATGAAAATCAGAAAGGTATTCCTCACCACCCACATTTCCCATTGAAATTGTCTCTGGAACACTTTTGATAAAATGGAAGGAAAATATTGGGGGGGGGGAGTAGGTGGGGAGAGGGAGGGAGAGAACTCAAAGAAACACTGCCAATTTTATACATTCATGAATTCTAAAATGTTCCCCAGCTACCCTTTTTATCATTGCCTTTTGATTTTCATTTTTCTTCTTTTAAATTTCATTATTCTTCCTCACTTTGTTTGAAACCATGTTTGAAAATGATGTTACATTTTGGTACTCTGTCTTTTAACCTCCCCTTAAACTTTCCATTCTTTACTTTCCCTACAACCAACAGCAGAAATGATGAGCTTGTGCCCTGTGAATTCAGAAATGCAGGTCAAAGCTGCTGTACTTGTAATGGGAGAGAGGACCAGAACAGTGCACAGACAGCCCAGGTTGCTAAGCTTACTTAATCTTCAAAAGAAAAATAGTTGCTATATTATTTTGCTTTTCTTCCCCAAAGCAAGATATTTTTAGCTTGGTGCTGATAACAAAGAAGAAGAAAGTTCAAAAGCCTCATTGATGGTATTTATTTCCACAAATCTCTTGTTTCATTCATAGACTATTAGCAGGCTCACTTCTCCACTGCAGAGGTATAAAGGGGAAAGTGTTGAAATAGAAAGAGTGCTTTAGAAGTGACTATCCATTAAGTCCTTCCTGAGTGTTTTAGGGCAATCCAAATAACTTTGCTTCTCCTTAGGGGGTAAAGAGACAGATGATCTGCCAGTATTCAGTGAGCTGAGAGGTGGAGGGTGAAAGCTAACAACTGGAATGACATGGGACTAAGATGCTCTCAGGGGACCCAGAAAGGCCAATGGAGCCTGAAGCTGGCTGTCATTTAAGAGACGAGTGGAGAGGACCCAGGTTAGCAAAGTCCTGATAGATGGGACAGGGGGATCCTGCTAAAGCCAAGAGCAGCATCTTCACTGAGAAGAGTAAAGATACAGAGTTACAAACAAATGCATGTAATAGGTTATATAAAAGATACAAATCTGCTACCCACAAGCTATTGATAGCTTGAGCTTGTGCTATGTGCTGAGTGAAAAGGGATGGTTTGACAATGCTTCTTAAAAGCAAAATTTAAGCTTATCTTAAATAGTGATCTTTAAAAATCCCTGTAGCAGCAAATGCAATGTTAGCCAGGATACTGGATATACAATTGCAAAATAGTTCAATGAATCTAACACGGTTTCAAGGGAAAGCATGAGAAAATTCATTTATCTCAATACAGTTCAACTGATTTCAAATATTCTACCCATATATGTATGAGTGAAGATGCATGTACACATTTCCATCTATCTCTCCATCTACTTACCTATCATCTCTCTGTCATCTGCCTATTTTTCATCTCTGTATCATCTGTGTAATTAATAACCATATATAGATGGTGTTTCAAAGATGTATTCAAATTCTGAACTTCCATATAGCATATTCTTGGATTAAATTTTTGAACACGAGTTTCGCTATTGAGGAGTTATGCAAATTGGAAGTAAAAAGCAATGCTGTTGGGGTCAAATTTCCTGTGTCATTTTTTTTTTTCTTATTTCTGGCTTTGCTTTATCTTACTTTCTGCTGTTAGCCAGAGTAATTACCTAAGTTCTCCTCAGATTAGAGACGTATGTGTAAACATCTAAGTGTTAGTAGCATTAAGAATGAATTTTTCTGTATGAAGGAGTATATTTTAAAATGAAGTGGAGATCTTTTTAAAGGTTAAAATCTCATTCTATTTTACATCTTATAGGGTTTATACTGAGTTCAATATTGTATAACTGTATTGATTCAACTGTGAACCTAAAAATTTACACCCAATTTTGAAAGAAATACATCTTTGCTCTGGAAATTGTTATTGAATATGTTAATGTTGTAATGAAATGCTTCTTCTAATCATGCAGTTATTAAATAAATAATTTTAAAAACATAAGAAAGGAAAAATAACAAGATCAATCTCATAATGACTCAGATTTAGTACATGAAGATTTCTTAAAATAGAAGCTGGTCAAGAAAAAATTCTTATTCAGTATGAGCTACATGTACAAATTCAGGAAACTCATGAAGTTACTGTAAGAAAAATGTGATTTTCAAAAATGTTACTTCCCTTCTGACTTCAAACAAGGAGTAAGTCTCGTCTGTTCTAACACAAAAGACAGCATATAGTTTATTTTAATCTTTTCAAAGTCTTGTTTCTAAACACTGAACATAGTTAGTGCTACCATGTAAAGAATGTGATAAAGCCTTGTAAGGTAGCCATGACCGAAATTACTGCATGAGGGAAATTACCGACAGAGCAGAGGAAATAAAAATTGTCCCTTGCCTCAGAACACACTTTATTGTCTCTTGTTGATTAATACTGAATCTCTTTGCCTCAGTGTCACAGTAGTGAACAATTGCCATTAGTCTCTGGTGTTAAATATTACTATGTCCAAATAAAGGCAAGTAGTTGATGTAAGATACACAGAGAATTACACTCCAAAAATCATAGACATTCATTTTGAAATGGATATCATCAACTAAATCAGATAGATACTGGACTCCAATGACAGTAAGTTGATAAACTTCAGTCACTTAAACAAGATGGTACAATGACCAGACAAGCCTTCCATGGAACATGGCCTGATATCTTTCATATGCTTTTGAGAATATTGTTGACTTTTGTATAAATGTCTGGTGGATTTGTATTACATAAGTGAAATGTAGCAAACAATACTCAAGTTAATATAGTATATAATGGAATGCTTTTCTAATCATAAAAATAAATGAGGATATGCTCTGTGGTGTGAATAGAGATGGTTCACCATAATATATGAAGGGCAAATACCAAGGACCCCAAAATTTGGGTGGAGTATAATCATATTGGTTTAAAAGGGAATGAATCAAATATATCTTTAATATATGCAGTTAGTAAGCTCATGAAATAAGAGGAATCACTGGGAAATGACAGCACTGGTTGTCAGTAGAAAGAGCAAAAGATAATCCTTTGAGGAATATTTGCAATATACTTTGATCAAATTTATTCCCCATTACTTTTCCCAACCCTCCTCTTCATGCTGGTCCATTTCTCCCCCTGCCCTAAAGTCTCTCTCTCTTTCTCTCTCTCTCTCTCTCTCTCTCTCTCTTCCCTCCCTCCCTCCCTCCCTCCCTCTTTCTCCCCACTGAGTCTTGATGTAAAGCCAAGGCAGGGAAGGCTTAGAAATTTCAGTCCTCCTGTCTCAGTCTCCCTGTATGCTAGGATCATAGCCATAAAATTGTGACAATTTGTATGGTGTTTTCTTCCAATGTCTGGCTTATTTTTCTTAATATAATAAACTCCAGTTCCACACATTTTCCTGAAAATAAATTAATCTTCTTCTTTTTTATGAATGGAAAAGCCCTATTGTATATACACATTTCTTTTCTCCATACAACCATCAATGGGCACCTGTGTTGATTCTATGATCTGCAATTGCGAATAGCATCATAAGATGAGTAAACTTGTAAAAAAATTACATTTTTTATTTTTTGAATCATGTTCATTCTATATCTGACAATAAGAAATATACAAGTGAAAATATAGTTTTCTAAACTAAGATATGAAAGAAAACTGTTGAACAGGTTCACAATCATTGTACAAATAATTTTCAGAAATAAAACTTTCATCTTACATATATTAGCTTTGTAAAATAAATAAACCTGGTTTAGGATTTCCTTCTTAATAACAATGATATAATTTTGGGTGACACTTTTACCTAACCATAGTGTGATTATTTTTCAGAAAAGATGACATTTAAGTTAAAATCCTCCAGCCAAGTAGAATTATACTAACTGGATGCCACAAATGGCATGTTGTCGAGTGACTAATATTTGGCTATTATTATGGTAGCCAAAGGCAATAAATGTCTATAGAGTTTATGGTATACTAGTGTTAAGCACTTTCAAGAAATTTACTGTCTGAGAGGAAGGATGTAGTGAGAGAGGCATAAAATACATAGATAATTAAAATTCATCAAGATAAAGACAAATTAGGTGCTGGCCTTTCTGTGTATATATAGTAGGAAAATGGAGCCAGTCAGTCACAAGGGAATAGGGAAAGACAGCTGGGATGTGAGTTCATGAAGGGTTCAGGACCAGAGGATCTAGACTACTTCCACACAGTCTTAATATCTTAACTTTAATGCACATCATGAGGAATATAGTTTGTGCACATATTCTTTACTAAACAGAAGTAATGTCTTTTATATTGTTTATCCGCCTGATACAATAGCATAGATAGCATGATCCACTGTCAGTAGTTATATGAAAAACTACCTAAGGGAGACTTCCTGGACTGTGCCCAACTCCCTCCAAAGGGATGCTAAAGAACCTTAGACTCCTAATGAAAAAAAAAAAAAAAAAAAAAAAAAAAAAAAAAAAAAAAAAAAAGAAAGTCTCTGCTGGATCTGATTTTCTGGGCCTTCTTGTGTCTATTGAGATGCTCTGAACACTTGCCCAATGATCTTAGCTATAACTGAGCATTTCAGTGCTGTCATCGCTATGTGTGGTGAGAGGTGAGGGAGAGCGACAATGAGAAATTGTAGGAAACAGGGGCAATTATTGTTCAGTCAATTCTATATTTCCAGGTAATGCATAGGAATAGCTTACATGTAAATGTGGGTCCGAGCCAGGCCTTATGACATAGGCCTGGAATCTCAGCTAGCAGCAAGGCCAAGGCAGGGTGATTGTAAGTTCAAGGCCAACCTGGGGTACAGAAAGACAGACTTGGAGAATGTAGTTAAACTGTCTCAAAATTTAAAAGAGGGCTGGAGATATACTTCAATGGGAAAGCACTTACCTAGCATTTGTGAGGCTGTTGGTTCAATAAGTACCACAATAAATAAATAATAATAAATAAATAAATTTGTGTTCTCAGAGAAAAGACAAAAAACAGTCAATAACAATATGCATTGCATACTCTTGGTGCCCAATTAATATTTTATAATTCTTTATAATAATTGATATAACTCAAATCCAAGTATATTACTAGCTTAGATAAGTTTATAGCAGAGAAAGTATGAAAGAGGCCTAGGGATGGTGATGCCTACAGTGGGCTGAGCCTTCCTACATCAATGATTAAAGGGGATAATCTCTCACAGACATGGCCATAGGCCAAACTGCTCTAGGTAATTCCTCACTTGAAACTTCCTCAAACGATTCTAGGCTGTATCAGATTGACAGATGAAGCTAACTAGTAGAACCCACAGGACTGAGGACCAGAATTTAATCACACAGTTGAAGCAAGAACTGACCCCTGGAGTGTTTTCTTCCAGCCTTCACACTCAACCATTGCATGCATGTGCACACATGTGCACACACACACACTTTCTTTAAAAAATGTAAATGGAATAAATAATTTAATCAAATATTACTAGTCATCACAAGTAGGACTCATCACACACAATGAGAGAAACTTAAAGAAAATCAGCCCTTATGCTAAAAGAGCAATCTTTTAGAATGAAAAAGAGAGGTATCATTTAAAAATTCCATCCATAATTATTTGTAAGACAACAACTTAGTGCTAAAAAAGAAAAATCAATATGTGGAAAAAGGAAAATATCTGATTATGATTCATAAATGCAGGGTAAAGAAATCTACTCAAAGATAAGAAGTTCCATGAAAATATTTTAGTTCCACTCCATATTTGGTCACCCTGACAGCAGGGTTACTTCTTAAAACTTTTTGAAATAATCTTTGAAGGGATGGTGATGGAGTATAATGGCAGAGTGTTTGCCTAGAGAGGTGAAGTCTTGAGTTCAGTCAACAGCACAAGAAATAATCACATGCAAAAAGTAAATGAAATAACCTTTGATACTGAGTTCTAAATATTGAAACAAGCAGAAGTTACTGTGTCAAATAATATGGCTGAGTTATTTTACATTAAAAAGAATTCCATAGTTAGCATTTATCCAATGTATAAAATCCAAAGATACTGACAGTAATTAATATACCTTACTTATTTCATATAGATACCTTATATGGTAAACTTGCAGAAAGTATATTCTAAATCAATGAAGCAAAGCCCTTAAATATAACAGATTTTAGCAAACAAATTGAGAACTGGAAGAAACTAAAAATCTCCAAGAAATAAACTTAAGGATAATTAAAGGAAATTCAGTGTTAAATATATCAAATAGTAAGAATAATTTATATATAGGTTTAAATGATAAAACTGTCCATTGAACATAGTGGAAAGTCAACAGCCTGTTAACTAAATGAATGAATTGCTGACACTGTAATCAACCGTATTTTAAAAATACAGTTTGCTTTTCAGCATTGTCTATTTCCTAAGGAAAATCTCTCAACTCTGTCCCTTCACTGAATTTCTTCTATCCAGTCCAACTTTGTATTTACTTTTTCATTCTAACATTGATTTCTAGACTTCTATTTCTTTTGAAAACTTCAGAATGAGAAGGCACTCATGCTGCAAGCTATAACAACAACTGGCCTGGCCTGGAAAGATGTTCCCACTGCTGAAATATTGGTACAGATATTATGGGAGTAATCAAGCACTGTATAATTATAGTGAAGGTCTGCTTCTAAGATGGAGCCCATTCTTGACATTGGCATCAGGCCTAGGAAACTGCGGCTAGACAATATATAGGTCATAGGAGAGAACCTAATACTATTTTTCTGCTAAGTAGATATAGTATTAAAGTGATAGCTAATGATTTCTTGCTATGCCTTTAGATTAATGTATCTCTCAACTCTCACCAGAAGTTTCCTTATGCAGAAGATGGTGACTAACACAAAGACCCACAACTGGCTGATATACAGAAAATCAGAAGCTATAGACTGCTTACCTCTGAATAGGACACATATATCACACTTCTGCATCCCAAGGCTCAGAGATCATAGTGGAAGAGGGGACAGAATGATACTAAGTCAGAGGTGATAGATGACCACAAGGAAACAAAATTTTCCAGACAGCTTGTCAGTTACTCCTAAGAACTCAGTTATGGTGACAGCATGCACAAGTCCCACCTAAATTCAAGCCAGACAAAATCCCAGAAGTGGGTAAGAAAGCCCAACCCTACTTGAGGAAGTATTGGCAACTGATAGCGTCTGTGATGGAGTGAGTCAGTCTTGTTTAAGGATGAGACTCTTGCTAGGTTGAACAGGCTCCATCAAATGAACCCGCAACAAAGGGTATTTGGGAACAAAAATCTGAGACCCTATAGGCCTTAATTATACATATGAATAATGCATATACATATATTGTACATTAATTATACATATATTAGAGTGCATGCAATTGGGTGCCAGAGAAGAGACAATAAGGAGGGTACAGAGAGTGGAAGGGGTCTAAATACAATCAAAGCATGTTGTATGAAATTCATAAAAATCCAATTAAAAAGAGTGAGAAAGAAAAATACACATGGCTTCAAACACTGGGGGAGAAAGGAATTCAGATTCCTCTTGAAACATACTCATCTTTTCTGGTGTAAGACTGCTCCAAGACCAGTCCTGGGAGAGGAAGGAAAAAGCCAAATGCAGGCTGAGAGGAGGACTAGGCAGGCAAATGACCCTTGCTACTGCCTTTGGATAAAGCTGCACTGTGAAATTTCTCCTGTAGAGAGGCCTGCTGGCAGCTGTAATTTCTCTCATCCACATAATCATGATGTGTGTGTTTTCTTCAGCTCTCCTTTCACCAGGAGGCAGCTCTTCTACAGAGAAGTAATTCCGTAGACGTGATGCTTTCTGTACTTACTTGCAACTCTGTTATTAGCACTATTATTTTTAGGACATGTAATCACTTTGCATGTAAAGAAACCCCTACAATGGAAATGTAATATTAATACCAAGGAAAAAAGAAAGAAGCTCTTTATATATAAGTAAAATTAAACTAGAAGGTAGTTAAATGGGGAGATATCGTGAGAAACAGTTTTTATAGAATTACTCAAGTTCAGTAGAGGCTAAAATTAACTTCAGGGGCTGAAGGGATGTCTCAGTGGTTAGGAGCACTTGCTTTTAAGCAGAGGACCTGATTTTGATCTACATGGAGGTTCACAGCTGCATTTAACTCTAGTTCCAGAGAATTCAACACACTCTTCTGGAATCTACTGGCACCAGGTACGCGTGCAATGTATATACATACATGCAGGCAAAATACTTGTAACACATGAAATTAAATAAATATTTCCAAAATAAAAATATCACCCCAAACAGACTGGCTAGGATCAAGAGAACAAATGACACCAAATGCTGGCGAGGATGTGGAGAAAAGGGAATGCTCATTCACTGCCTGTGGGATTGCAAACTCGTGTAGCCTTTATGTAAAACAGTGTGGAGAGTTCTTAAAAAATTAAAATTGAACCTACCATATGACCTGGTTATACCATTCCTTGGCATATATCCAAAGGACTCATCCTATTGTAGAGACACTTGTACAACCATGTTTGTTGCCGCTCTTTTCACAATAGCTAAGAAATAGAAGCAACTTAAGTATCCCTCAACTGACGAATGATTAACAAAAATGTGGCATATTTATACAATGGAGTTCTATTCAGCAGTAAAGAAAGATGAAATAATGAAATTTGCAGGTAAATGGATGGATCTAGAAACTGTTAAACTAAGTGAAGTAACACAGACTCAGAAAAACAAATGACGAATCTTCTCCCTCCTATGTGGCTCCTAGCACCAAATCCTTTTAAATTCCAGGTCCTTTTAATAAGAATGCTATACAGCAGTCCCTTCTGCATGAAATAACTACCATCATCACGACTTCGGCTGAGCCTGATCACTAAACATAGTCACAACTGAGCTTGTTGACAGTTGTGCTCATTCATTAAAGGAGTGCCAAGCAGGGTCACTGGACCCTCACCTAAGTATCCAGCCACTCTTCCCAGCCAACTAGTCCAGCCTTGGAAGACAAAAGAAAAATGAGGAAGAACCCAATAGAGAGATGCTTTGGGCAGTCCTTTGTCAAGAAACTCCAATGGACTCACATGTGAACATTTGAAAATTGCCCTGTTCTGACTTTTTTCTAGTTCCCTGTCTAGAACTTGTAATAATAATTACTCTTGCCTTTACTTCTCCTTCACATCTCCTATTCATGACTCAAGGACTTTCTTTTTCCCTTAGAGGCAAGAGTTATACAATTTGGGAGACTTTTAGATAGATCCACTGAAGGGGTATTCCAACTGCCTCGCCCTGCGTCCCTGTTCAGCATGGAAGATGCCAGAGCCGTCTGCATCCCTATTCCCTATGGCAATTTGGGTAACCCCTTCAGAGGATGGCATGATAAGAACAGGAGGTAGGAATTGGCTAGGCAGTAAGGGTAAAAAGACCCCAAAGAAATGTAGCCAGTTTCCTGGCTAAAAGCAAAAATGTCCTTAGGCCTGTTAGCAACATACTCTGTTCCAAAGGCCAAAAATGTCAAAAGTATTTGGGAGCTTGTATCTAATCCTTAAAAGATTTTAAGGTTACCTCTTCAGAGGGGGGAATGTTGGAGGGGAGGGAGTGGGCATGGATTTGGTCAAAACACCTTATATGCATGTATGAAATTCTCAATAAAGTTTTTGTAAAAATTTAAAAAATAAATATCTACAGAGGCAGTCTCATTTCTATTTGATTTATCATTTATAAATTAATAATTAAATGGATTAATACAGAAGAGGTGTAATTAAATATGTCTTGTTAATCTCTGCAATTTTTCCTTATAATCCTTCCTACTTTATCATAAGAAAAAAATATATAAAATTGAAAAGCTGTGCTTCAATTATAACTTTATTTACATTGGAACTCATGTATAATTGAGTTTTAACATATGTGGGGGCTTGAATGAGAATATCCCCCATAGACTCCAAGCAGTTGAACACTTTGTCCCCAATTACTGATGCAGTTTGAGGAGGTTTAAGAGGTGTGGATTGCTGGAGCAAGCAAGTCACTGGGGATAGGATTTGAGAGTCTTAGTCCCCCCTACCCCATTTCCAGTTTGTCTCTCTGCTTATGTGCCTGCTTAAGATCTGAGTGCTCTGCTTTCTGCTCTGGGTGCCTTCTACCAGGCCTCCCCACCTGATGAACTCTTAATTACTCTGGAACTGTAAGCCTAGTACCCACATTCTTCTGTAAGTTGTCTGGGTTGTAGTGTCTTATCACAGCAATAGAAATCAAACTACACCAACATAATTGAGCAAGTGCAAAACATACATGCTGTCTCTTCTCCATCTAAACAGAGAACTTTAATAGTTAATACATAGGTACATACACCTTTTAAGCTGATGCCTGTCAAGGGTACCATTAATAAATAAAGAGCGTGGCATTATTCATGAAGAAGAGAAGTTTGGCTCAAAATTCATTTAAAAATAAAACCTTAATCCTTGCCAATCATCCTGTCCTAAGGGGAACTTCATTCAAGTCAAATCCAGTAACAGTTTTTACCCAGACTAAAGTACACAGGAAGATACTTCTACTGAGAGAGAATTGTATATTTGTTTTTAGGCAGAAAAAACTCAAGTTTAATTTATATTTTGTATGAGCCTGACATGCTGTCTATTGTGCTAAGAAGGAAACTTCATTTTGTGTAAGAATAATATATTTTCCTTTATCAGGAAAGTTGGAAAACAATTATTCTATAGCTTGAGCAAAAGAATTACAAATTTATTACTGACAGTGATGTTTTAAGCACAGAGACAAGATTACCTATTGTCTAAGAGAGGAAGAATGTCCTCTTTAACATGAAATCACCTCACTTAATTTTTTCTCCTCTACAGGGACTTCAAGAAGAAAAGAAAGAGAGCATAACAGAAATTTCATATAGAAAAACACAAATAGAATATGCGTTTGAGAATAAGCTAAGCTCTTGAACTCTTATAAACAGACTCTGTTTAGTAGAAAAACACTTGATACCTGAATAACTATTCTAAGGAAATGTTTACATGAAGAGAAAATTGAGACCAGACAGAAAACACTATACTCTTAATAAAATACATATTTCTCATACATTCCTTATGTCAACTTCTTAGGTAGAAGAAAAACTAAGTTTCTTTAAAAGCAAATGATCATTTTTACTTCCACCGAAATTGTTTCTAAAGTTCTGAAATTCATTAGTAAAAGTCTCACCCTGGATGTGTTAGACACTGGAAGACTCAGCATTCGAAGTCTTGACTTGAGTGCACATGAGGACAAACAGAATAAAGTTCTGGAAATCAGAGGTGATATTTCAACCACAAGTTTATTACATGCAGTTTTGTTGCTACATAGAGTGTCTCAGGGGACTAGAGAAAATCACTATTGCTTGTTTGTGAGGGTTGGAACACTTAATCTCTTTCTGATGCCTCTATGGTGAAATAGAGTAAATCTCTTGGCATCGTCATAACACCATTAATTTTTCATGTTGAGTGTCTTTCTTTATTAAAAACTATTGAGGCCTCAAAGATGAACCTGACTGAGTTAGATTCATTCCTGAAGTGTAGGTCCTTCTCAGCGTAGTCTAGACAACAACCATTAAGTGGGTGGAGATGGGGGAAGGATGTATAGATACAGACTATACCAGTTACCTTAGTTAATCACCATTTCAGCAGGAGTTAGAGATTCTTTCCTTTCAATTTTTTGTTTTAGAGTTTTGTATGTTTGTTGGTTAGTTGAAATGGGGTCTCACTACGGGACCTTGGCTAGCTTGGAATTAGTTATGTAGATCAGGCTGGCCTCCAACTCAGAAATCTGCCTGTCTCTGCCTCCTGATTCCTGGGATTAAAAGAATGGGCCACCACACAGAGCCTAGCTTTGCTTTCCAGTTTGGTTTTTGTTGTTGTTGTTTCTGCTGCTGCTGTTGTTTTGTCTTGTTTTGTTTTTGAGCTGGGCATCTCTGTAGTCCAGCTGGAACACCTATGTATGCCATGCTATCCTGCATTTCACAGAAATCTACCTGCCTCAGCAACCGCCAACTCCCTCGGCTGCTTTTGAGTTATATCATATATACTCACATAGGAATGGGATCATAATGACCTTAGTATAGTTCTAAAATTTTGTGTGCACAACCAAGTACAGTAGGATTATGATTAGGAAGCTGTAGATACAGGTTTCCAGGTGGGTGTCTGCACTTCTCAGGTCTTCTATAACAAAATACTGAAATGACATTTTAGTCTATCTGATTTTTGCTTCACTCTGCGTTTCTACCTAGTCCTCCTCCTCCTGCTCTAACTGTAGGCATTCAGGCAAAGCCAGTCAGCCATGAAGACTGCACCTGTAGTTACAGGGGGCACATTTTTCCCTACAATACTTAGACACTTACAAATAACCAGGTAGCACATCCATTCCAGATAGCACACCCTCACACCCAGCTATACCTGCATCTCCATAGAGCCCATTGTCTCTTCAATACTGGGAAACTTGATCTTCCTAACCGAAACTTTTTGTTAACTGAAAACTCTTTGTTAACTGACCTGCCTATGATCTTGGAACTATGATGATCTAATGTAACTTTGGTTATTGACTTTGCTCCTGGCATGATGTAATTGTGGTTTTAGGCTTTACAAACCCTACTCTGTCTCCCTTTGTGATTGGAATTCTTTGGGACATCAGCCCCCCTCCTAACCCCAGTTAATAAAGGACTTCTGATTTGAACATCACTATGGTATTCCTCTGTGACTCTCACTCACTATTCCAATATCACAAACTGGGGTGGCTTATAATCAACAAAATTTAGGGGTCAGCAGGTGGCTCGGTCAATAAAGTGCTTGCCATACAGGCATGAGGACCTGAGTTTGATCCCTAGCCTCTATGTACAAAAACCAGGCATGATAGTGCAGTTTGTAATCCCAGCACTGGGGAGAGGAGAATCCTTGCGACTCACTCTCTATCCAGTCTGCTGAATCATTGAGCTCCAGGTTTAATTTGAGACCTTGTCTCAAACAATAAGATGGGGAGTGATTGAAGAAGGCATCTGACGTTAATTTCTAATCTACACAAACTTACATGTTTATACACTTATACACACTTACACACACATGAACATATATGCAAATATATATGTGTACACAAAAAATGTAAAATAAAATAGACAAGAGAAATTTACTTTTTTCCAATTTTGGAGGATGGGAAATGCAAGATCTAGGCACAAGGTAGGTTCGCTGTCTGAAGAGGGTTTGCTAACATTCTCGTTGGTAGCCATCTTCTCACCGTTTGCACACACGGTTGAAAGAGTATAGGGCTTTCTGCCTTTTTTTATAAGGGCAGTGAATCCCACTGGAGTGCTCAGTTTTAATGATACAATCACTCCACAAAGGTCTTACCTCTAACTACCATAATATCAGCAACCAGGTTTCAAAATGTGATAATTGAGCATTCATGATGGGAGGCCCCTGAGCAGAAATCCCCTTACCACAAGAACTGCTCCAGAAGCCTTCCTAGTATAGTGAATTTGTTTCTAAAGATACATAGGAGGATGAATGGATCTATTCCAAACATGCTTCTTTTCCCAGATACAGCACACACTTAATAAATAAACAAAAATGTGTAAAATTCTGACAGCCAATGCTTTTCCCTCCTGCCTCTTCTCCACTAAATAACATTGCCTAATATTTGATGTAGAGTTTCCATCCACATCTTGGTTCCCCGGGCAGACTAGAATAACGATATTTAAACAATACTATGATTCGGCATCCTCAGTTCAGCACAGAAATGTGAAAATATTCACTGTGAATTTTGTCACAGCCCTTATGAATAGCTTGCACATAGTAATGAAATATGAAATTAATTCTCACACCTACTTCATCCACTGCTCATTCACTAGAGTCATATTAGTGAATATTACATAGAGCAATGAGACCTTCTAGAATAAGAGATTAGCCTCTCTAGTCTGTTGCAGTGATGAGGCAACTACTTAGGCAAAAACACATTATAGCCACCCACAAAATAAACCAACATCCAACAAATTTGTATAAAGATGGCTATAAACTGAAAACATCTCAATAAGCTTCAGTTGGGAAGAAAACAAAACAATAAACAAATAAGCAAAATGGCTTCATCTAAACTTGAGCTGCACCTCCGCCAAACAAGATAGTCATTCATTCTTCTCTGAGGAAGATGCTTTCATAGAAGACTGAACGCTGGCACTAAGAGCTATGAAGTAGAGTGTAATAAAACCTCTTTCAAAAGGACTTTCAACCAGGAAGAAGACTGCTCATTAGAATCAAGATGTAAACCTCAGTAGACCCTTGTACATTTTCCCATTGAAGTTTTAAACTCCCTTTAGTGTTAAGGTGGTATAGACATCCTGTTCCCTCCCCACAAATCCATTACTCTGAGTACTCCTGCCTGCAAGTGACTTAAAACTTTTCATCTTTTCTTTTACCTGTCGTTGGTTAATTTGCAGGCTCCCAACCATTTAGACTAAGTAGGTTAGAAAAAAAAATTCTTTCTGATGCTATGCTAAGAATTAAAAGCATTATCTCATTACATAGATTATAAATGTTATTTGTAAAATTGCTATGCCCATTCTTATGAATCAGTAAAGTGCAGCTTATTTTCTGAGGTCATATTAACTATTAAATGCAGGACCAATTTTTTGGGTCCAAATGATTCCTTTTCCTGTGTCTCTTTCCCAGTCTGGGGCCTCTCAAATCATTCTTATTGCATCTTGTTGTTGACCAGAGCTTTCCAAAGTTTCTATCTTGTCACAGACAGAAGATAGTGCTAGTACTGCAAAGACAAAATGCAAGAGACCAACCAAGAGAAACCAAAGACACCTCTGCTCGCTACCAATGGTGACTGTGGCCAGCTGTCTAAAGCCCCACCACACTTTGGTTCTGTTGTCCTATGGCTCCCATGTGACACCTTTGTGAGGTTATACACTCTGACAGGAAGGCTCTACAGTAGCTAATAGTGAACATAAACATCATAAGGCTAGAGGACTACAATGCAGAGAATCAGCATAACATAAACAAATACCAAATATCTGAGAAGAGAATTAAAAGAATTACTCAAAGGAGAAAGGATTATAAAGACTTCAGAAACTAAGTTATATAAGTCAGCCATTGCAGGCTTCAGATGCCTAGCATGATGGTGTAGCTCTCAGTTTTTCAGTTTGAGCTCAGGAATTTCCTGCTGCTACTAAGGATCTCTGCACATAAGTTTCAGTAATATGCTAAAACATAGTGTCGCCTAATTCATGGTTTCTCCCTTTAATCTTCTTTTCCTGTTTTAGGAAATGTAACAAGCATCATTCTGCCTGTCTATTCAAATCAGAAACTCAAAAGATACTTTACACTCCTGTCCCTTCAACGTTTGTACTAAACTATAAACATTTCTCTTTGTCTCTCCAGAATCACTCTAAATCGATTAAACATGTGTTAGGTAGCTAGACAGATATTAGCTGGCTGGGAGGCCATTGAGGATGGTCCTTTCTAGCTCCTGTTTGCCTGTGAGAATTAGAAATGGAAGTATCACAATTGCCCATTTAAGGATTAAACTGCCGCATGGAAAAGGTGGAAGGGCAGAGCTTTGTTGAGGCCCATTAAGACAAAGCTACTTCCTCAGGGTCAAAATCATAAAATCTAAGCTCTACCTCTGACCCTAGGCAGAGACCTGGTGGATATCCTGAGCTACCCGAAACATTACATACTATTATAAAATATTACATACTCTTATCTCCTCCTTTTAAGAGTGAATCCAACTGGGCTTGTCAGTTTTCTGGAGAGCAGTCCACTCTCACTGTCCCCCACCAAAAGCTAATTTATCTTAAGATATGCCGTGGATGGGGAAGACTTAATGAAATACTGTGCTGATCCTTCATAGAATCCCCTCCTCTGATGCAGCTTCTTGCAATACTTTCAAAAAACATTACTGTGGACCCTGTCTGCCTCTGAGTCTTAACCGGGGAAAACACAACTTTCCCTTTTTGTCATTCCTATCTCCTTTTGTTTTACATATGAAAAACTCAGGGTGTACTTTATCGATGCCCTGAGGTTGCCGTTTCACTTTTCTCAGAACCCTTCCTCCCACTCCCCTTCTACCACTAGGCAGCATTGCAAAAGGCATGGCTTTCCTCCTCTCTATCTTCCTCCTCTTGGCTATTGCTAAGATTTTCAGCCTTGCTCTGTTGTTTCTCTCTCAAACTCGAATAAATTGTCCTCAAGTTTTCCCTGGGTCTGTTTCTCAATTATTTTAATAAAGAGACTAAGAATCCAAAGGGGATTCCCTGTTTTCCCAGTAACAATTTCTTGAATATAGCACAGAGGTAGAAGCTTGTCTAGGATAAGATATAGGTTTGATCCTCACAACAGCCAACATTAAAACAATGAAAAAGAGAATTAAAAGTCTTTACAGACATCCATCTCTTCAAACTCATCCAACATTAAGAATATGGGTGAACATTTCCTCTTTCTGTATAGTCCATAGACTAAAGAAAGTTTTTACATTTTGAGATTTGTTTTTGAATTGGGAGACTCCTATATTGTGCCATATGGAATAATATTGCAGTTCCAGTTCTGGTATTAATAATACTGTATTGGAGCACAATGATGCCTAGCTATTTACATGCAGCCTATGGAGGATTTTTGTGCTACAAGGAAGAGTTAGAGAGTTAAACAGACTCTATGGTCCCCAAAACCTCAGACCTCTACTATCTAGCCCTTCACAGAAAAAAATTGCCAGCTACTGATTTATGCTGAGCTACAAGATCTTCAGCTAGATGAATATGCAGACCACCTAGGAAAGAACCCTAGATTTATCTTTCCAAATGCAAATCTCTGAAGAGCCTGCAAAGTCTTCCTATTATTATTATTTTAATGCATATCAAAATGTCCCATGGGTTCCACTTCCTCTTGCAGACTTTCCTTGCAAAATCTTTTACTGCTCTCTGGGGTCAGCTCTCAGCTCCTGTGCTCCTGAAGCTGCAAGTTCATGGAAAGTCTTCCAATGTTCTCCATCTTTGTCAAGGGTAGGCTTTGATTTTAGTCCAATGATTCTTCACTTTTCCAAACTTTAATAAGATTTATTTTCTTGGATGTATGCCTGTTCTTCCTTGTAAAAGCCAGTTAGCAAGAGTTTCCACTACCTGTCTTATCACACTAGGTATCTGATAAGGGATCTCAATGTCCACCACAAGCCCAGATGATATCTAATCACCCTCAGCTGTCTTCAGCAAGAATCCCATTGGATTGGTTAGACTGAAGTCCCTATATCCCTGATGCCTTATCTTAGTCATTTTTCATCCACTAATCCTGCCTTGTTCCTTGGCTGCAAATTTCTACTTGCCCATACTGTGCTGAGTGTTTATCTTAATCTATGGCCTTATTGCTGTGATCTCTATACCTACAGCAATGGTCCTGCGTAACCTCTCCCTCACTAAGTTTTAGTAGGTATCACTGGATGATTTTTGTCTATTTGTTTTGTTTAATCAATCAGGCTGCAGTCCCTCCAAACAATTTTAACTGAATTGCCTGCTTCAATATTTTGGTATCTTTTGTGTAGACAGTGAACTTTTCCACTGTGCTAATTAAAGGATACTGCACGCTTGTGAGAATAATTGATTAATGTTCTTTGTTAAGTTGGAAATTCCATTAAAGCAGGGATTATGTTCTTTTGGTTTATCCATTAAGGACTGACATTTTAGGCATTCAGCAAATATTTGTGATATAATGAATCAGCATTAAGATCCTAAATTTACATTTGCACTCCCAACAAACATTAAAGGGTAATTTTGTTACGGTTTCCTTTGAAACTGTCTTCAGCTCCTTCTCTTTCTCACCTTGCTCCTATAGTTCCCTAAGCTTTTGGTAGAAGCGAATCCTTACCTAGGTAATTCAGTGACAAATAGTGTTTATACAAACTAACTCAAGCATGTGAGTTAACTTGCAGAAAAGCCAGGATTCAAGCTGAAAAGAAAAAGCAACTATTGGCCTCTGGAAATGGAGGACTATTGCCATGTTCTGGAGAGGGAGGGAAAAGACTCCAAGCACCTAGATGAGGAAGACCTCATTCAGCATGCAGCCTTTCTGCCCAGTGCTTCACTGTATCCTCTTTCTTCCCCCTAAAAACTTTCCAAGGCCCTAAACTACCTGAAGAAACAGCTTTAGGATAAAAGTACTCTGTCTTCCTAAGACTTCCATGCTAAATAAACTTGATTCCTAATCAGGAATTCGATCCAGTAACAATTAGGTAAATTATACACATTGATAAAGTATGTGTATTGAATGCTGTGTTTGCTCAAATCGTCATATATTGGACATAATTCCCTATATTATAGTGTTAAAAGGTAGATTAAAAGTTCCCCCCAAAGTCACACTAATACTGAAGATTCTGCAGGCTGATTAACTGGTTAGTCCTTCAAAATTTTGGAGCATTAGAATGTTGCAGACTGAGAGACAAAATGCTCTTTCATTATCTTTAATCTTCGTTATTGACATTTACTACTTACCTTTGTAACAGATCTAACATTTGTTTTACTATCTGGTAAAATTTTTAATGTATTAGCTTAGAATGTCACTAGTTTCTGTCAACCTAAAAACCAAGCATGTCATCAAAGAGCATCTGAAAACTGCGGGAGACATTTCCTCACTTTGATGTAACCCTACCTGGTGTCACCACTAGCTGTGACTATGTTTTCTTCTGTGACTATAAAACTTTCTGTAACTTTTCTATAGTGGAACATGGGATCCAAGCAACCTGAATCTGTGTTCCTGGGTCATCGTGACCCAGGTGACACATTTGCTTCAGGAAAAATTATTTCTTATTCTTGTTCAAGGAAGGGTTGCATGTGTGTCCCACAAAGGAACAACCTTGGTGTTTAGATCTGTGTTAAAGAAATTGGCAGGTTCTGAAACCTTGACTACAGACCTCTCCCTCGTGGTCTCATTAGTCCTCACTTCTGCTCCCTGGGTTAGACTAGGAAAGTAAGCATCAGCTTTGTCATTCCTCGGGATTTAAAATTCCACATGAAAACTTAGATATACCTGGGTTTCTTGAGGCCCAATAGGGAAAAGCTGCTTCCTGATAGGTAAGATGACTCAGCAGGCAAAGGCACTTGCCGCCAAGCCAGACAATCAGAGTTTGATTATGGGGACACACATGGCAGAAAGAGAGAACTCTTGAAAGTTGCCCTCTGAACATATGTGTGCTCACACACATACATACAAAGAATCAATGTAGTAATATTTAAAATGGAAAGCTACTCCTTCCTGGTCAAAAACATGGAATCTAATGCTGGCCAGCCCTGGGTAGAGATATGGCATTCTGATTTGTTCCCAAGATTACAACATTAAGTACTATTGACTCCTTTAAAAGTTAATCCATCTGGGCCTCACAATCACCTGGCCAGGAAAACACTCCTCAAAAAAAGCTGATTCACCTGAGGAATGCGAAGGAGAAGAGAAGAATATTCCCGAAAAGAGAAAATTATCTATCTTTCCTAGAAGCCCCTCCACCCATTTGGCCCCTTATAGATCTTCCACTTCCCTGATGCCTAGCTCAAAAAAGCCTAACATTTTCTTTTTTGTTGTTGTTGTTCTTTTTTCTTAAAGTGGCCAAAAGCCTAAGCATGCTTTCCCTGACATCTGGGGCTGCTCATTCTTTCTCTGAAGGCTCCCTCTACTTCAGCTACACAGATGTTTGCTAAGCTCCACTGTTAGACTGGCCAGCTTTCCTAAATCCTAACTGAAAAGGGGATGGCTTTCACTTTCCTCCACCTCCATTCTCTCACCTGCTGAGATTACAGATCGCCTACTCTGCTCTTTTCAAGCTCTAAGAAAGTGGGGCTGAAGCTTCCTTCTGTGCCCATTTCCAAATTCTTTTGTCAATGAAACTAAGGAAGAAGCCCAAAGGAAACAACACCATAGCGCCACCCTATGGCGCCCAGCTTGTCAGTTTTCTCAGGAAGCAGCTTTACCTACTAAGCCATCTGGTAGGCCTGGGATGTCACATTTTAAATGAGTACTGCTTCCTCAGAGAAGAGAAGAGTTCATATTCTTAGAAATAAGAAATTTATCAGAATTAAAATAAAAACTACTACTGAGAAAAAAAAAAGACCAACAAACATGTAGTTGAAGGCTTTTGATTTTCCCAGAATTCAGTTTTTGTACATCAGTGAATGTGTTCCTGAGACAAGTCTAAAACCTACTTGTCTCCTTTCCTTAGGCATCTTTTTCCAGGATTATAGCTACCAGCTCAGATTCCCTAAGGAAACACTTGGATCTTCCCAAACCATATAATGTAAGATAAAAGTCTAAGGCATTAAAGTCTGAAAGATGGGGGGAGGCCCCAGGCACATCAGCTTGCTTGGAAGAAAGAAGAGGGAGTAGTTACTAAAACTGTACCTGCAAAAGCACCTCACTTCTTAGAATAAGTCCTTGGTTTTTAATTAAAGCTGATAGCAGATTACACGTCACAGTTTTGTATCTGCCACAAAAAAACTAAATACATCAGGAACAAACAAACAAAGATTCTCACAGAATCCTCAATGGTGGATAAGACTTTGGCTAAATTTTCACAAAGGAATTTCTTAATAAAACACAGATTGTCTATATTAGCTAAAGGTATCTGCACATGTGTGGGTACATATATGTGCAGGTGGAAGTATACACATCTGTGCACAAGTGTACATGTGGAGGTCAGATAACAACTTAAGGCACTTTTCAGTTTTTTACTTGAGATAGGGTCTCTCATTGTCCTGGAACTTTTCCAAGTAAGCCAGGCTAGCTGGACAGCAAGATCCTCCCATCTCACCATCTCTGAGCCTACAAACCTGCCATTATGTTGGCTAGTGGGTTCTTAGAATTGAATTCAGCTTCTTGTAAAGGGAGCACTTAAATGACTAAGCCATCTCCCCAGCCCACAAAGTGAATGGGTAATGACAACAGAAATTTGACAAAATTCACTGATTGTAATTGCCTCCATGGATTTACTTTTTACCACTCTCTAAATGGTTCGGAAATAATCTTTGGAATTTCCCTTGATCAGATTCCAACTACACTGTGTAATACTCTGGCCTCTAAGCTGATATAGACAGGCATTCCTACTGCTCACATGCCCAAGCAGGCTTTCCCAGTTGTTACAGCTTCTGCAGTTCACTGAATGTAACCTCGAGAAGCTAATAAAATCTTAGTTTTCTTGGTTCTTTAGCATCATTTTCTGAGAAGATTTGATTCCTGTTCGGGTTCCATTGCATTGCTTTCTATTCAAGGAAGTCAGGGTGAAAGGAGTGCCAGTCATTTCACAGGAGAAAGACGATTTCATTTCCATTTAAGCTTGTAAGCAGAAAGGAAAACAAAGCAAAGTAGAATACATTGTTTTAAAAGAGTGTAAAACATACTAAGCTCAGTCTCTAGGTTTTTCTACAAAGTTTTTGCTTGCTTCTAGGCCAATCAACAGTTTATTTTTATGGTCATTTATGCAATAACTCATTTGATTTGAATACCATAAACTATTCTGAATAAGAATTTCAGAAAAGATAATGTGTTAAGGTAGTAATGGTCTCCATATTAACGTGATGTTTAAAATCTACTTTTCAAAGACACTGTGATGTTCATACTGAATCTCAACACACAAAAATGATATCAGCTACCTAGACTGTGTACGATTCAGAAACAAATGGCACACCCAGAAGTGTGTAGAAGGCACACATAGTTATCCAGAGAGCATAATTTTAACTTTTAAAAATATTCAACATTTATCCAATTCATGAATGCGATTTAAAACTTACAATGATTTAATTACATTGTTTCTCTGGTGCTGTAGGTTAAACCCTGCCCCACAAAGAGTTATGTGAAGTCCTAATCCTTAGTAGCTGAGATTGTAACTGATTTGAAAGACTACTGTAGATGGAACCAGTTAGGATAATGTCACACTGTAGTGACGAGGGTACAATCAAAGCACCTGTGTCCTCATATAAAGAGGGAAATAAAGAACATTATGGAACATGTTGGAGTTAGACAGTTGTAAGCCAAGACATTTGAGGTAAATGTCAAGATAGAAAGAGCAGTGTGATTTTCTAACTAGTAAGCCACCTCTACAACCCCAACGCTCACTTCTTAATATAACTAAAATGGCAAATATATTTCTACTGGTGGAGCTGATTCGGTTGGTGAAGTGCTTGCTCTGCAAGAATGAGGACCTGTGCTTGAATTCCTAGCACTCAAGTAAAATGTGGCAATACTTGCCTGTGCTCCCAACACTGGGAAGCTGAAGGCAGGAGTATTCTGTATCTTGCTGGCTAGCTACCCAGTCTTCTCTGCCAATTGCTCTGCTCCAGGCGCAACGAGATAATGTATCTCAATAAATTTGGGTGGATAGCAATCTAGGAGGACACCTTATGTTGACTAACCTCTGTCATGGATATTCACTTACACACGTGCACAGGCACCTGCACCCACCTGAGACATGAACTTGTACATACACACACACGCACACACACACACACACACACACACACACACATATTTCTGACTTTTGGATGGAGTAAGCATTCATGTGAAAGGTGATAGATTCACTGTCCTAAGATTGTGAGTTTAATAATAAGAATAAATAATAACAATAAACAATAATTGCAAAATGTTTGTAAGAACATTTTTTAGGATTTAAAAATAGTCAAGTTCTACAAAACATATACAAAAATGTAATGTGAAAATTTTTCTGGAGAGATGGCTCAGCGGTTAAGAACACTGGTTGTTCTTGCAGAAGACCTGGGTTCAAAACCCAGCACCCACATGGCAGCTAACAACTGTCCATTAACTCCAGTTCCAGGTATTTAAAAATAGTCAAGTTCTACAAAACATATACAAAAATGTAATGTGAAAATTTTTCTGGAGAGATGGCTCAGCGGTTAAGAACACTGGTTGTTCTTGCAGAAGACCCGGGTTCAAAACCCAGCACCCACATGGCAGCTAACAACTGTCCGTAACTCCAGTTCCAGGGGATCTGACAGCCTCTTCAGTCCTACACAGGCATTGCACGACATGGGTGCACTTACCTACGTGCAGGCAATACACGCATACACATAAAAATAAAATATTTT
>NW_008344194.1:1317056-1331611 GCF_000622305.1 Nannospalax galili | reverse complement strand
TGTAAGAACATTTTTTAGGATATAAAAATAGTCAAGTTCTACAAAACATATACAAAAATGTAATGTGAAAATTTTTCTGGAGAGATGGCTCAGCGGTTAAGAACACTGGTTGTTCTTGCAGAAGACCTGGGTTCAAAACCCAGCACCCACATGGCAGCTAACAACTGTCCATTAACTCCAGTTCCAGGTGATCCAACAGCTTCTTCTGTCCTCCGCAGGCATTGCACGACACGGGTGCACTTACTTACACACAGACAATATACGTATACACATATAATAAAAATAATAAATAAAATATTTAAAAATAAAATATCTGATGAGTTTCAGGGTGACCTTTCTCCAAATAATTTTAGCTGAAAGCATTTGAGGTAAATGTCGAGAAAGTCCTTTCTGACCTTTTCTCTAATCTCTCTCCCCATTGTAGCTCATCTTCCTAGGACTGTGACTCTGTCCTTCTCCACTACAGTGGGTCATAATGCATGCATTTAGTAGGTCCCACCCCATCCTGGGGAGTTGAACTCTATTTGATGGTACAGGGGCACAGGGACAAACTAGAACAAACAAGCCTTGGAATTTCCTAGTTGAGTCTCATTGAATCAAACCTCCTTTCCACAATCCTACTTCCCCTTGGCTGCCCATGTCATCGTTCCTACGCATAAAAACACACAGGTTTCACTGCTTAATGTTTTCATCTCCAGAAGATCCTGTGCTGTGTCACTTGCGTGGACTAAGGTTGAATGCTTTCCTCTCTAAACCAGCACTAGGTGAGAAAAGATATTTCTTTGCCCAGCATACCCAGCCGAGGTTCACCATCATCTGTGGATGTAAATGGATAGCAACCTATTTTGCTGTTTGGTGTACAGCCAATTGGAGTTTTCCCATTTAGTTCCTCTCTCTCCTTCTGCGTGTCTGCCTCCCTCCTCCATGTCTCACTGTCTCCATTCTCGCTTAGGCCTCTTGTCTGTTTCTCTCTCCTCCTCTGTTCTCTCTCATACACACACATTCACAAAATGTTTTTGGTCAAATTAACTAACAATCGAATCATGCTGAACAAACTGTTTTACAACTTTTTCATTTAACATGGAACTTTGTATGATCTAGTTCATTCATTTTTAATGAGATCTAGCTCATTCTTTTTAATGGCTGCATAATATTTTATTGTGCCAATGAACTGAAATTTGCATATTTATTTCCCTATTGATGCAAAACAATCTATGCCCACATACATAAGTATTACTTGCTATGGAATGGATTCCCAGATGTAAGGCTGCTGAATGAAAAGCAATGAGACATCTTTTTATATGTATATTGGACATTCATATTTCTTCAGTAAGCCTCCATTTCTGCTTTGTCTATTTTCTTTTGGATTGCCTGTCTCAGAGACTGATAGCTACTCACTGCATAGTGTCTGTATCCATACTTGGTTATATGTGCTAATAATCTTTCTCCCTTGCTAGAATTAGCTATACAACTTTGATTCCAGTGACACTTATCTATCATATCTTTTATTTTTACTGAAAATCTTTTCTTAAGTTTTACTATAATTCATTTTGCTTAAGTTATGCTCCCTTCTAAAATATTAAAGTCTCATATTAGAGTTCATTTAGGAGACTTTAATATTTTCAATGCTTTTAATATTTGACTTTTCAATTTATTTGAAATAACTTTTCCCAATGGATATTGCTCTTTCCCACCAATGTCTAAGCCAATATTGCACCTGGCTGTGCTCCCTTTCACAGTTTGCTAAATCAACCATCTCCACACTTCTTCTGCTGTTACCTGTGGGAGTCCCCAGCATCCCGTTTGTCATCTACCTGATATACTGACCTCTTCAGAACCGTGGTATGATTCTCACCATGCAAATAAGTGTTTCAGTTCACCCAAAGGCCTTGATTTACATACAGCCCAAATGAAAGTCAAAACCATTTTTGCTCACTGAAAGAAGTATAACTGGAAAGGCTACAAAGGTACATAGTGTTTGATGCAATTTATCTTTTAGAAAAGGCAAAACTACAGGAACAGAAAACATTGCTGTGGTTGCAAGAAGTGGACCTGCAGGAAGCAGAGGCACAGGAAGTGGATGAGGGGGGATGAGCTGTTGAACTTCATAGAGTGTTAGAAACATTCTGTGTGTGATTACAGAGATAAATACATCACGTCATGTGTTTGTCACATTCACGAAACATGAGGAAGGAAATTTTATATATGCACTGAAAAGGGAATTTTCATATCTGCAAAGGTGACCTCAGGAAACCCTACTTAACCTGATGGCTTTTCTATTTCAGTTGTGGAGGAAATGCAACAGCTTTTCATGGTTTAAAAGGCGCTGCTGAAGTTTGGATTCTGCACTTCTCAATTTTCTCATCAGCCTTTCTTTTAGGCTCATTTTACACATACTACTCAGATGTTGGCTCTCACAGAACCATGCCAAACCTGGGTCCTTTTCAGGGCATTTGTAGTCTGTCTTTGTTATGCCCCAAATGTTATTCTTTCGGTAATGCATACTTAATTAGCAGTTTGTGAAAAATATCCATGCTAGGATGTTATCCCTGGTTGTCCTCATTCACACAACAATCATTGGCTCTGAAGACTATATGCTTACACAGAGCTATTTGAATTGACAATCTTCTCATGAATTCTTTCTCTAAGGCCAGACCTTTGTCCTCCCACAGGTATCTTAGACTATAAAGACACTATATTTAGGCTCTGCCTTTTTCCTAAATATTTTACATGTAGGTTTTTCCATATTACAAAATCAAATAAAATTAAGCAAATTGCTAATTAGAAGATAGTGAAATTAGGGGCTGGAGAGAGATGGCTCAGTGCTTAAGTGCACTGGCTGCTCTTGCGATGGACCAGGTTTGATTCCCAGCACTCACATGGCAGCTAACAACTGGAGTCCTAACAATAGTTCCAGGGAATCTGATGTTCACTTCGGACCTCTGCAGGCATTGCACAGCACAGGTACACTTACACACATGCAGGCAACAAAATATTACAAAAGAAAATAGTGAAATTAACATAGGAAAGATCAGATAGACCCTGAAATAATATTAAGACAAAACAGAAAAACTTGCAATATGTCAAACATAGAACTTCATCCTCAGTTGTTCTGTATATGATAGTCCCAGGTAGAAGTGGCAAAACTGTCAGTTCTGTCATTCTATGTCCACGGGACCAACCACCACTGGTTCAGAAAGAGAAGACTATTCCTGGACTCCCCTTTGAGAGCTGTCTCTCCTGGGAGTTTTCCCATGGGGCCATGCAGACAACAACACCCTCGACGAAATTCTTACAGTAAATAAAGTAATGAGTTTCTCTGGGCTGTTTCTTCTAATGACCCTCAATGTGACCCAAGGGTATAGTTTCAAAGCACAATTCAGTGAAAACAACTCAGGGCAAGCAGTTACATGTGAGAGTGCTGGCGGGAACAAGCAATAGTTAATGGCATTCATTTACACATTTGGAATTCAACACAAGAAGAGATTTATTTTTAAATATCAAGAGAAAGATGTTCCATCATATATTATGAGTAGTATTATTAGTAGAATATTTTAAAGATTCTCTATGAGTAAAAAAATATTTTATAGAGACCCAAATAATTCAACATCAAACACTCTTCTGTTTGCATTTTTACTTCAGAAAGACTGATAGTATTTCAGAAGAAATAAGTTGACATGAACAGAAATGCATATTAGACATACTTCCACCACTATAACAAATACCTGGGGTAATCAACTTACAGAGAAAAAAAGGTTTGTTTAGATACAGTTTTGAAACCTTTAATCCAGGATGGGTTGACCCACTGTTCTTGGATCTATGGTCAGGAAATATGTCATTGTGGCAGCATATGGCAGAACAAAATCTCTCAGCTCACGGCCAGGAAGATAAACAGAAAATAGGAAGCTAGGATCCCACTTTGAAGGTGTCTCCCCAGTGATTCAAAAATCTCTTACAAGGCCCTACCTCTTAAATTTCCACCAGCTCCCAAGAACACCAAGCCAGGAACCAAGCCTCTAACAAGTGGCTTGGTTCCCAGATCCTAATCATAGTGACAATGCCCTGCCTGGTCTTCATCCACCTTCAGTAACATTATCTCTTTCAGTCACACTTTGTCTAGAACATGAGAGCGCCACCTTCTCACAAGTAGTGAGCATTGTTCAGATCTTTACTGTCATCAGTGCAAATGTCTGTGTGGCATGCAGTACAGGACCATATTATCTGGAGTAACTAATGGCAACAATAATTTCTAAGAGGAGTGACTGCAAAGTTCTAGTATGAACTTTACCAGAGAGATCAGAGAGTGGCTTCTTTATCTAAGAGCAGCAATAATAAAAATGAATATCTATGCCCTATAATAAGCCTGGACCAGTAAAGATTTATTTCTTCATTATAGAATTCAACCAAGCCATTCTGAAGTCTCCTTGGGCTTAATGAAACATAAGAAATAGATGATTTTGATTAATAGCTCTGTAGAGATAAATAGAAATATTGGCAAGAATTTTCTGAAGGACAATATGCAAAGAACTATTTGAATCTACAAGACTTCAGCCTAGGCAGTTTCCTGACCTAAGTATCTAGCCACTGTAGCATAGGAAGAGTTTCCCACACCTAGTGTCTAGAAGAGTTAAGAGATCATTTAGCAAAGATTTCATTCTTGAGACTTGGTATTGGGTGACTTCCTCACTACTAATGTTAAACACTCAAGAAGAATGAAGGCAAAAATGAGTGATTTGCTTATTAAAACAGGATAGTTTCTTGTTTTCCTTGTACCACTCAACCTGTATCATGTTTTTTTCCTATAAAAAATATAATGGGGACTCAGCACTCAGGGACATGGGATCCTGTGGCAAGCTTGCAAGCTAGACTACCTGAAAATACAAGCTCTGGGTTTAAGGTAGAGAAATTGTCTCAACACATAAGATGGCAAGTGCCTGAGAAAGATACTAGATGTCTACCTCTGTCTCCACAGAAACTTGCAGTCACACATGCTTGTGCACCTGCATATCCATGTGCTTCGATATGCATTCATACTCATATATATGTATGCCACATGCATATACACATGCAAAAATCAAAGCAAAACAAAAAAGAATCAAATGTCTCAAATTTCTGTGGTTTATCAAAGAACAAAAAAAATCACTTAATGGTCTTGCAATTTGCAACATCAGCTTGCTATTGATTTTTGAGTCTTAAACGATAGCACTTTTTTTTTTTTATCATTAATGCTTCTTATTTTGGTGGCATTGCTATTTACAGACAGGATGTCAGAGATCCAAAGTGAGAATATCTTGTCCAAAATAGAATGGGTAAGTGCATCATATAGAAGCAAGCCCTTATATTATCTTGGGAATCAAAGAGTTTGGTAACTGGCTTACGTGTTCAAATCACAGACTTTCATACTGTTTTTCAGAATAGAAAGACCCTAGATTTTTCACTGCACAGCTGTGAAATCCTTTGAATTAAATGATGATCCCTGCAACTCCTGCTGCTGGCATCCCCAGATGGTGTTGTAAACTCCCTCCTTACAATGTCAACAGTCCATATCTCCTCTGGTTGACTTCCAGCAGTGATAAACAGATTATAAGCCATGGAGAATTATTGGATTGGTCCTTCATGGTGTTACTTGTAAGGGTGGGACTCTGATGTATAAGGCACTGACTCCCTCTGTTATTTCAACTTCTGTTGCCATGCTGGAGTTCATACTCATGGTTTCAATAGGGAGCCGTCTTAATATTCTTGATTAGTGAACCTTTTATCTGTTTCCCCTAGGTTTTGAAGGTCCTAGTTCCTTAGCCTAGGAACTAGGGTGGCCTTCCTTCTCATCATGAGTCCATTCACCTACCTTTGTAATTTGTTTCATGCCCCTTAAATGAAAGTCCTGTACGATTTTTCCCTCCCACCCTCAACTACTCATTCTTTGTTTTTGTTGTAAGCAAATGTCTTCTTGGTTTTAAACAGTTATGTTTAACTCCTGAACCAAGATCCAGGTGTTCTTTCCTCTCTATTCCACAATATTTTGATATATTCTTGTTGCTCTTTGTTCCCTCAAATAAATTATTTATTCACGATCTGACTGTGCCACAACGGAAATTTGAATTTGTCACAATAATCTTCTTTTAAATTTATCCTCTCGAGTAAAATAAATTTAAAAATGTAAGTCTCCAGCACAATACACAAGAAGCAGCAAGCTTTCTTTTTTGGAAGAAATATTTGCTCTGAGCGATTTGTTAGCTATCACTTAGTGATTTAAGAATGAGAAGCCACTAAAATGTAACTTACTGATGCATAAGTAAGTACATAAATGTGGGCACTAAAAAGTTTTTCGCAATCAGAAAGTAAACAGGTGCCTGTTCACCTTTTAGCTTGACTAACTTAAAAACTTGATTTTCTTATGTTGAAAGGCAACGGAACTGAGAATTTTCCTGCATGATTCTTTCATGTCTAGGTCCAAGCAGCTGTCCCTGCAGACTCCCTCCTGCAGGTGAGCTTATCCATGCACCATCTTTTCCCCAGCATTTTGACAAAACTCCAAATTACCAGAGCAACGACTGGTAAGCCACAAGAGGAATTCTCTTCTCTAAAACCATGCTAAGAGAATGTGAGCATTTGCCATGGTTTGGGGCTGAAGGAAGCAGTCTCCAGTAGGTTTATGTACTAGAAGTAGAAGTTTGGACTCCAGTATGAAATGTTGGAAAGCATTGGACCCTTTAAAAGGTAGGGATTAGTAAAAGATAAATTAGGCAATGAGGTATCAGTCTTGCAAGGGATTAATGCCTATATTGCTAGATGGATTAGAGCATATAAAACTAGATTATCTATTGTGAGACTGGGTGCTCAAAGAGTGAGTCTACCCCACACTTGACCTCTTTTGCATATGCCTGCTTCTTTTCAGCTTTTCAGTCATTTTGCAGTGCAGATAGGTGACCTTTACCAAATACTGCTACGAAGTATAGACTTGCTGGCCACCAGAATCATGAGCCGAGTAAACTTCTCTTCTTTATACATAACCCACTATTCTGTTCTAATTCAACAAAATGGACTAAGCCAGTTTTTCCCTGTATTTGGTCCTTCCTTAGGCCCATCGCCAAAAGGAGAAATTTTATGAAAATATCTATATTTTGCTTAAGTAGGTGAAGGTGCAGGTTAGATTACACACCTAATTTATCCACTCAAGGAGATTCATACATGAAATGACAATTCAGTATCTTTTATCTTCAGAATTTAATGATCAAACATAATAGAATATTCCTCCCAAATTATGCTTCATACATGGCAAGTCATAATCACAAGGCCATTTGTTAATTTTCAGTAAGAAGTAGCCAGTGTCAGTAAGAATCATTTAATATCAATAAAAATAGCTAATATCAGATTGTTAGAATCTATACTGTGGGGAACTCCATGGAAGATAGATTGTTAGCCATAACTTGTGCTAGATAGCTTCAGTTATCAACTTGACACACCTGGGAAGAGGGAACTTCAACTGGGAAATGTCTATTGGATCGACCTGTGGACATGTCAGTGAATCATTTTCTTGATTTTTGAGTGATATGGGAAAGAGATTGGGGTTTTTAAATCATAGAATCAGAAATATTCATGAGATGCATCAGTTGTTTATTGGCAAAGACTGAGTCTGATTTATCAGTGGGTTTGAATGGTTCTGCAATGCTTATAGTTCATTGGTCCAGTGGAAAACTTTGTCCAATTTTTGATTTAGAATAGCCTTCTGAAGTGCCTCTAAGTCTCCCATTTCTTATTAATATTTTAGTTCCTTGGAAATGTTCAACCATTTAATCAGTAATGGTCCCTTTGGTTTAAAAGCAATTCTAGTTCTTCAAAGTAACTGATTCATTACATGTCGATTTCACGGAGTAATTCTCAGAAGGCAATCTTATTTCTTTATTTCCAGGTTCTTGGGGGACTCTGCACTGTAGCTCCCAAGAACAGACAACATTATATTTTTAGCACCTACTGTAGTAGAATAAAAACCAGGTTAGGAATCAAGAGAGTTGAGTTTGGGTTTAATATCTGACACTTAACTAGTTTTGTGACCTTGGGTAAGGCGTCTAATTGACTTCATTTGAAAAATAGAGAAAATAACACCTGTGCTATCTAATCCAAAGGCTGCCCTAGCACAGAGTTATATTGTGGGTCAATGAACTTCTTTGTATTTATCCTACTTTTCTTCATCATTAAATATTTATCGGCTACTTACTGTCTCTCATACTCTGATCTGACATTGACATAGTGATAAAAATGTAGGTAAAATATCTGCTTACACACATTGTAGAATCTAGGTGAATGTAGGTTAAATGGGGAGGCAGGGATGGGACATGGGAAACACGGGGTATAGACAGAAGGATTGCAATTTAAATTGAGCTGACAGTGGAAATTGTCTCTGAAGAGAATCTTTCTGGAAAAAAAAAAAAAAAAAACAAAAAAAAGGGGAAAAAAAAAGCAAAAAAAACACACCGCATGGGAAAACTAAACAGGCAGAAGAAAACACATTGTCTCTGAAGAGAATCTTTCTGGAAAAAAAAAAAAAAAAAAGCAAAAAGAAGGGAACAAGAAAGGCAGACAAACGCATCCGATTGGGAAATCTAACGAGGCAGAGCAAACAACCACTGCACTTTGGAGTTGGGGAAATAATATGGACTTTAAAGGGGATGCTAAGAGGAGAGAGGTCAGAGAGGAGGTGGATACTGAGACTGATGTAATAATGAACCTAAAGAGGGCAAAGACAGCATTAGGGAGACTTGTTAGGATTAAAGATAGCCTTGCTTAACCTTGGGCGGGGGGAAAGAAAATGAATGTAATCTGCATCTGTGCATATCCTGAGAATAGAAGAAGCAGCTTTTCATCATAGTAAAGGGATTAAAGTGTAGTGAACTTAAAATCAAAAGTCTAGGATCTGATCAAGTAGAAAACTGCAGGTGAAGCATGATTTAGGAACTAAAAATAAGAGTTCGGTCTGGAGAATGTTGATCTTGAGATTCCTTCTGGATATTGAAATAAAGTACTTCATACATAGTTTTGAAACTCTGGGAAAGAATTATGTTTCAGATAGAAATGTGGTGATTGTCAGCATATACGGAAGGTAGATCAAGCCACAGTGTGTGAACAAAAGTTCCCGGAAAGAAGTTTCACCTTCCACTCACCTTCGGGAAAGTTGATTAACTGATTGGAGCTTCAGTGATTGTGGAGCATTTGGAATGTTGCAAGTCCAGAACTAAATTAACGGTCATCTTTCGCCTTCCTAATAGGCTATTCTTCTCTACCTCCCTATCTGACCTAACATCTAGGACCACTAGGTAAATCCTTTAGAAGGCACAAATAGACACAGCTCCCATTAACCCAAAGGCTAAGAATACTATCAGATACCATCTGACACCAAAGCAAGGGGATCTCTGTTTTGCTTTAACCCAGCTACATAATGTTTCTGCCAATATATTTTAAAATATATTTGATTTATAACTTTCTTGTCCTTTTGCTATTAAAAACTTCATCAAACTGTCACCCACATTGAAACATGGAATTTGAGGGAATCTACATCTGTATTCCTAGACCACCATCACTCATATTTGGCTCCAGAATAAACTATCTCTTATCCACTTTGAGATGAGAGTTGTGTTTTTATCCATCCACAAATGGACATATGGTTAGACAGCAAGAGAAAGACCGGCACATGTTTCGGAGGAGTGGACAGATAGAAACAGACACAGATACAGATAAAGAGGAGAAAATCAGTGCAAAGTTGTGGTTTTGAAAGCCTAGTGGACAAAATATCAAAGTATACTGAGAAAAAATACACATAGTGTGATGGCTAATTTTATTATCAAATTTATTAGATAAAGCCACAGGCAAGATTTTGGTAAAACACAATCTGGTATATCCTACTACAAATTACATAGCCCATAGTACCCAATATTTGGTTGAGAACAATATAAGATGGGTGGTTTTATTTCAGCAATCCAGGGTATGATGAGGTTGTACTAAAATTAACACAATATTAATGAAGTATGTAAATTTACAGTAGCCAAATAAACAACCAACAATATGTGCATTTTCAAGATGTGCCACCATTCAATCACTAAGAACAGCATAATTAACATCTAACCTGCATTAACAGGCAAATAATGTGGTTAACATCTTAACATAACCAACGAAATTGACTGTTAATTGGTTGAAAAGATTCTTACAGTAATGAATTGAAGAGTACACTGGAAAATAATCACCATCAATTATGCTGGACAGAGTCTTGATAATTTATTCTAGGCATATATTTTCACCTTTTGATTTACAAAGTTATTTAACACCATTATTATATTAAATAAAGGTAATTTCAAACCCTGGAGACTAAATATGAATATTAAGGTTCAAAGATAATCATGTCAATGACTACTTGAAAACATCAAATTAACTATGGATTTCAAAATATTAATTCAGCGGGTAAAATATCATGACTCTGTTTAAATACTAACTTAACTATTTCTCCTTATAAAAGCCAGCCTCCAAAGTGTCATTAAATTATTTTCATCTCCTGATATTCATGTACTTGTGTGGTTCTCTTTCCTATATTTAATAGAACTGAACTCTGGAAATAAAACAACATGTTAAGTCCTATCTGGTGAAGCTTTTTGCCCAGATGCCCTTCACTGCATTTTCATTCACTGGAGTCTATTCTTCCATCTATATAGACCTTAAGGAAGTTTACTCTCCCTCACCCATCAGTAATCAGTCCCCATCAGTTCCCAGGCTAGGACTGACCTGCTGCCCATTTCCTTCGCTCCACTCTGGGTCCTTGTCTGATTGAGTTGGTATGGGTCTTGTACTGGATACCACCATTGCCACAAGTTCACACAAGCAGTCTTCCAGTGGGAGCCTTTGTTTTCCTATGTGCAGGGACCTACCCATGCTCTTACAATCTTTCTGTGCTCTCTTCCACAATGGTCCCTAAGCTGTGGCCTCACCCACTTTACCATCTGATTTCTTATTATTTTATCTCCTCCTCCCATCTCATGAAGTTATTTCTTTGGTATTGTTTTGAAACTCTCCCCACATCCCACTATGCTGCTCAAGGTAGTATCAAATTCCTAAAATCAGAAGACCTTTCCACTACTGTCTCCTTAGAGCTAGAAATCTAGGCATGGACCACTGAGGGATTTTATTTATTGTCTGTCTTATCCCATTTCTGCTACTCTAATAATAGCGTCTTATGCTAGATGGATTTCAAACACAATCATTTATTTCCTGCACTATTGCAGGCTGCAATTTTGACCATCAAAGTGCTGATGATGAGTGGGTCTAGGATCCCTTATCTAGCATGTAGATGATATATCCAGTGTCTTTTCACCTCTCAACTGGCAGGGAACTAGAGAGCTTCCTTAGACCTCTCTTATTAAGGCACTAATCTCATGCATAGGGCTCAGTTTCCTCCTGTAATCACCCCCCATTAGTCCCACATACTTATGCAATCACCTTGAGGAATAGGATTTCAACACATAAGGGGGGGGGGTGTGGGGGCGTGGTTTGCAAACATTAAGTCCATTGCATTTTTACAACTTTCAATTGAAAGTTTAAAGCAAGGTCCATATATAAGCTCACAGTTTAAGAAATAATATTTTTGATACAAACAAGAAAATATTCCATTTACATGAATCTTTTTATAGCTGAATCTTGTCAATCGAGTTTTGACTCAAACCTCACCCTCTTATCACTTCTCAGGATCTCTGTAGCCTCAGAGAGCATCACTATTTCTTTTCTCACTATCTCAAGGTCATAATTTCATATTATTTTGTGTGTTTCAAGCTTTCAATAACCTACTGACTTATTTGTTAATTATTTCTCACCTTAGAACATCAGCTCAAGAATTCTTACTTTATTATTGTTTACTACTCTACACCCACTTGCACATCCTGGAACCTGATATGTCAAAGAAGCTCAACAAAAAGGATATAAATAACAAGTCAAGAGCATTTCCTTTCCTCATTCCCCTGGCCTGAATCATTTGTAGGGTCTTTCAGCCATGTGTTTGCCTTCTGTTGCTTTCTTTTCCTGGGGTTTGCTCCTTTTTCACCTTTCAGTATTAGCCTCGTGATCAAATGTTATCACCAATTAAAATGCCCTAATTTATAAACGATTATACATGATGATTCAGGTTTATTTCAATAGCAAACATTGTTCAGAACTGCGAACTCATTTTTATTCCTGGTTGTGAATTCTTGAAGGTTATTTCTTAGGCACTGTTTTCCTGGATGCACATACTTTGTACATAGAGTTGGGCACCTTATCTTTTTTTTGATGGTTATTTCTTAGGCACTGTTTTTCTGGATACACATACTTTGTATATAGAGATGGGCACCTTATCTTTGCAAGATGAGAGAGAGAGAGAGAGAGAGAGAGAGAGAGAGAGAGAGAGAGAGAATGTATAAATGATTAATGCAATTATTGTTCGAAATATTGGGATTGTTAAGATTATCTTTAAATGAAATGATTAGAGACAGAATACAAGTCACTTTCTGACATTTGAAAAACACTTAGTATTTAGCTAGATTTGGCAAATAATAAAGTATTTAACTCATGAAAAAGACACAGGAGGCCAAGCTTTCAAAGATCTATAGCTTCATGTGAAGAGAAATGTGCACCTCTTAACCTACCTTGCATAATTCTATTTATGTTAAAGGTACTAACTAGAGAATAAATCCCATTTCCTCTAAAATCATAAGTCAAGTCTTTAGCTCACAGTATGACCACAGCTGGAGATAGGATGCTCACTTGGTAATCAAAATCTAATGAAGGCATAAGGGATTATCTCTTAGCCAGTAAGACAGTGGCCTTAAGAGGAGACTCTCTCTTATTCCTCCTTTCCTATACACACATCTATGAATCTCAAGCAGTCTTTCTCTGTGGATGAAATGACACCAAAGGACATTTGGAGACACAAATTTGACTCTCTCTCTCTCTCTCTTTACGACAGAGTATATGAAATCCAGCAGGGGCAGGCAAAAAGGGGTACAGACGGGTACATATGTTAGTAATAAGTACATGAAATTGGGTGAAGGGTAGTAAGGGGTGTGCATAAGATAAGGAAAAGGATCTAAATAAGTCAAATGTAGATCCTAGGGACAACTCTATCTCTGGCATATCTCTAGACAAATTAAATTTTTTATTGTATGCTAAATCATATTTACAGACAATTATACCATACACCACTCGTCAAATAAGCTTCTTTTTTGCAATAGATGAAAGTTATTACAGGGTTCCACAACTAATCACACAAAGAATATATGTCTGAAAGTTGTCCAGCTGTAAGTGACAAATGTACAGTGGAACCTCTAAACCTGAGGTTCAGAGAACATACAGGAACATGGGGTAGAGAGAATACTAACATATCCCTTAACTTTCACTAGCAAAGCTTCCTCATACAACAGAGTGCTATGCACACAGTAGGCTACAACTGGCCAAGTTTTAAGAGAATAAGAGACTGCAGAGTTTGTGCTCCTGGATAGGACTCCTATACTAAACCTCACCCACCCATAACTCAGGGATCACTGCAGAAGAGGGGTAGAAAGATTGTATGAACCAGGGCTGGTGCATGAACCCAGGAAAACATAGGCTTTCAGACCTCTAAGAACTTGCTCATATAAACTTACAACAATGGTGACAGCATGCAGAAGACCCATGCTGACTCAATCAGACAAAAACCCAGCATAGGATTGGGGAAATGGATGGTAGGCCACAACTTTAGTTGAGGAACTCTTGGGAACTGATTACTGAGGGGTGAGGGAGAGCTGATCTTCTTCAAGGGAGTGAATCTAGATAGGCTGACTAGATTCTACTGGATGGATAACTTGCACCAAGGGACATCTGGATACAAATGCTTGACCAGATAGGCCTTAACATATATGACAGAATGCATGAAATCTGGTGTGTGTGGGGGGGTAGAGATGGGGAAAGGGGCCTAAATTTGATTAAGATCTATTATATAAAATCTACACAGTTCTATAAAAATTATACATTAAAAATATATATTGTATGAAATTCACAAAACAGGGACAACAGGGTATATGGGCTCCAGTGGGGGAGGGGGGCTATGGGAGGGTTCCATTTGGAATGTGGGTGTATAGATGAATAAGATTGTTTCTATATGAAATACACACAAAAAATCAACAAATAAAATAATGAGTCATATTTGAGGAAGAAGCATAAAATTTTGCTACATGTTAATTAGTAGAGGTGAAAACATTACCATTGAAATCTGCCTGATGACTTTATATCCATGCTCAGGTGCCAAGAATCTCAGAAAGTAACCGACTGTGACTAGTAATAATCAGATACATGGAGATTAGAGACGCATGTGCAAACATCTGTTAGTAGCATTAAAAATAAGTTTTTCTGTATGAAACGGTATATTTTAAAATGAAATGGAGATCTTTTTTAAAGGTTAAAACCTCATTCAATTTTATGTCTTTTAGCGGTTATACTGAGTTCAATATTGTATAACTGCATTAATTCAACTGTGAGCCTAAACTTTACAGCCAATTTTGAAAAAGATG
>NW_008344194.1:1287037-1316879 GCF_000622305.1 Nannospalax galili | reverse complement strand
AATTAAAAAAAGATTAAAAAATAATTCTTCAAAGCATAAAAATTTGCTCCTTAATAATTAGTAGATGTGAAAAACATTATCATTGAAATCTGCCTGATGACTTTATATCCATGCTCAGATGCCAAGGAGCTCAGAAAGTAACTGACTGTGACTAGTAATAATCAGATAATATAGAGATTAGAAACACATGTGCAAACATCTTAATGTCAATTGCATTAAAAATGAAGTTTTCTGCATGAAAAGAAATAGAGTGAGACAACAGGGCCAGTCAAATGGCTCAGGTTATAAAGGCACTTGCTACCAAGCCTGGTAACCTGAGTTCAATCTCTAGGAACCATATGGTGGAAGGAGAGAACCATCTCAAGCAAGCTGTTCTCTGACCTCCAGACTGGTATACACACACACACACACACACACACACACAAACACCAAAAGATGCACACACAAAATAAATGTCTTAGTTTTTTAAAACTATGGCAGTATGGCACCATCAGAGCCAGAAAACAGAAATCCTTCTAGATCTTTGACAAAGGGCCTCCTAGTGCACCCTAAGGTACATGAGAAAATACAGATTTGCAATATTACAGAAAAATATTCAACTGGACCCATAAGTTTATTTCCACCCCTGCAACTGTCTACTTACAAAGAAATAATTCTCTCTGTACAATTAGAGACAATTTTATTTTTAAAATCAGTTCTTGACATTCCAACAAGAGCAAGCAGTTTGTGTTTTCCAGTGACCTCACAGTGCTCTTACAGTCCAGGTGCTGAGTGAAAAGAACTGACACATCCTGTGCTTTCGAGACTTTAATGATGCCCAGAGCTTTCATTTTCTTTTACACGTTGACAATGGAAAACATGGTCTCCTTATGTACAACATAAAACCTAATAAAGTATCCAGCTGTTCTTTCCCTGGTGATTCCCGCTGCTTCTATCTGAGGTGCAGTAATGTCAAATTTTCATGAAAAGGGTTAGAAAACACAGTGTATAATTGTACTAGGCTAGAAGATCCATGGTACGTTTGCCTTTTACTCTGTGCCTGTCGTCATATATCAAATACACACGCGGAACCTTTATTTCCCAGTGGTCTAAGCCTAGAAGATAACGCATATTCTTAATATCCAGCAGTTTCTACATTGTGCTCTCTTGCAGTATTCCAGGAGCATGCTTTCTTTGTTCTCTTTTTTTTTCTGTCTCAAACTAAAAATGCATCCAATTCTGAAAACTGCAGAGATGAAAGAACTAGAAATGTACCCATAATTATGTTTGATTTTCTTAATTAAAATGTGCCTAGAATCACTCAAATATCAACATGCTCCTGAAAATTGTGCAAAATCAATTTGACAAAGCAGAACTTATTTGCGGTATTGTGGTACTAAGGAAGACGGCAATGATGAAGATTGAACTTCTCAAAGCCATCACATGCAATTCAGCAGAGCCAGTATTCACAACGCACATATTCTCTCAGCTTGTACAGAAACTTAAGAACTTCGTAAGAAAGTTTGAAGAAATTACTTTTCATTACCTGATGTACTGCTGCTCCACCAGCCACAAGATGCCACTTCCCCAGTTTCCATAAGCCACTGGAGATTGAATGTGTGTGGGCAAGCTCAAAGACCCACTAGCAGTAAAATAAACTAGATTTAATGGGCCAAATATTGTAGAGCTAAAGCAATATGAAAAATACAATTATATGCCGGGCGTGGTGGTGCACACCTTTAATCCCAGCACTTGGGAGGCAGAGCAGGCAGATCTCTGTGAGTTAGAGGCCAGCCTGGTCCACATAGTTCCAGGACAGGGAGATCCTGACTCAAAAAAGATATATATGTAGAAGATTGTTTCAGGAAAATTTAAATCTGCAGTCAAGACTTGATCTTCCATGTGTCCTGTTATGGTCCTTTTCAATATAATAGAGTCCCAGTGACTTCAGAAAAGGCCAGGTATATAAAGAGCTCACCTCTCCTCTTAATATGTCCAAAGTGAGTGCTTTAGGAATTAACCTCTTACATGCCAGCGTTCAAAGAATAAGATCAGCAAGTTACTCCCATATGGCCCAGAATACAAATATTGGAGGTGTTGTGGGACATATGGTTAAATGAAAGTAGCCACAGGCCAAGTTTAAAACACAAAACATCACTCTGTTCCAACAAAATCTTATTTCTCGACACTAATAACTAAATTTATTATACTATTCACATTGCAAAGGATTACTCTTTTCATTTTTGTCAAGCATTATAAATAAATGCAAAAGCAGTCAATAAATCAAAGTTGACCAGATTCAACTCAAAAACTATGACTTGATAAATTTACCTCTATAACTAACAATACCACTGAATATAAAGCTGGATTTCTTTTTAACACAGATATTTTTGGGGTCACCAAAATTGCTAGCTAGGGACTATCTAACAAGAGGACACCAGCTACTAAGAGGTATGCATTTTTATAGCTAAGTTAGCTTACGATTATCAATTAGTTTGGCATGGCATGAAACTTTCTGAATAAATTCTGAGAGTGCTAGCTTAAAAATAAACATAAACATTGGGAGGCAGAGGCAGGTGGATCTCTGTGAGATCCAGGCCAGCCTGGTCTACATGGTGACTTCCCCGTGGGCTGGAGTTGGCTGGGACAAGGGAGACCTTGTCAAAACAAAGAAACAAAACAAAAATGAAAACAGAAACAAACAAACAAACAAAAAAACCAAACCAAACCAAACAAACCAAAGACTAGCCAACAAAGAGCTTCAATTGAATTTGAGCACATGGTTCTTGTGAACAGCAACTGCTCCTCAGTCAGTATTCATGGAAATTCCTGTCCTATGCTCATTATTGAAAAAGACCTTAGACATGCTTCTGAAAATGGTGATTTTTCTTCTTAGGCCTATTTTTAGCTTATTTTGGCAGAGTACTCAAGATGTTAAGTCAGCATTAAGCAATGATTAAAAAGTAAAACCCTGGATTTCTAAGAATATGGAAGAGACAGAATCACTTACCTAAAGGTTAAACCAAGGGCCAAGCCATTTGGAATCAATCAGCAGCCATCATTTTCAAATCCATATGAGGAGACATGAAGAAGAGAAGAGAAGGAAACAAAATCATTTACTCGGGTATTTTCTCTAGGAAAATGAGTTTATACAGTTATCATACTAATTCTAATGTTAATAAACTCCTAGAGTTTGGAAATACCACAGGAGGCACTCTTTTGGTATTTCCATTACCGCTCATTACAAATAAATGATGTTAGCGATATCTGATAGACGCCTGTGCGGCACTGGTGCGGTAGCTAACATGAACTGGGCAATCTTATCACTTATGATCATCGGCAAGATAGGACAGTTGTGAAAATGACTTGAATTAATATCTGAATATCAGCAGGCAAGGGACCAGGGTGGAAATTATACAATGAGAAGGAAATTGAACAATTCAGATACGTTTATAGAAAGCTTGCATCTAGCGGCATCTCATTTGCCATCAAATAAAGCTGTTATTCATGATGTGAACCAACAAGAAAAACTAGCTGTCATGTATAAAACTTTGCTAGCAGGGCAAATTCAGGCAAATAAGCAGTTTTCACATAAACGCATTGAAGTAGAGAGGGGGAAAGAAATCTACGAGATGTTTTCATGCTGTTTTCTTGCCTCTGCATTCCTTCATTAATACCTATTATGAAGCCTAAAGTCAGCAATTCATGAAAATGTCATTATTTTCTATAAATACAGATTTTAGTTCTAATAAAAGTCTATAATAATAATGGCATTCTGGTGCAGATATGAAAATGACATGGACTTCAGAAGGCTACTCAATGATACAAGAAAAATGAGAAAACATAGTTTGATTTCAGTTGTCTGTTTTAATGTTCTATTGACCTAGATCCCCTCTTGTGTTGGGAGGCAAGTTGGTTGATGTGGTCCATAGATGGACGTTTGAATTCACTCTTCTCTTTAGCACATCAAATCTCTTCCAAACTGATATTCTTTAGCAGTCTGAAAGCCAATTACTTAGAACATGTTTCCACATGAAGATTGTGAAAATTAGTTCAAGCTTTCATACATATAACCTCATATTTTATTACCTCAGATTTCCAGCATCTTATCTTCCTAGTCAACGAAAGAATGAGCTCATGCTCAAATTCTCTGTCTGCTCTTTTAATCACAGGCAACACTCCTTAGGCTAATGGCAGATAAAATCTAATTCTAACTTAATCTTGGATGTATTAACAATACAGTCCCCATCCATGTTTTAAAAACCGTTGATTTTTTAAAAAAAGATGTTGTATGATTTTGTTTGTTTTTTAAATTTCTATGGTTGCTGAAGACTAAAGAAATAATAATTTGTCTCTATGTACTCATCACCTCCAGGAAAACAACAATAACAGCAGCAAATGAAATTGCTTTAAGTGATGGAGTAACCAGATTGAAAGTAATCTGAATAAACTGTCCAAAAGTATCTTTGTTATTCATTCTACCAAGACACTCTTCCAAGACAGAAAACTAATCAAGCATTTTGGGACAGTAGTGTGGAACTCACTTCTATAGCTGTTTCTATCATTAGGTATGCAAGACCAAAACAAATCAATTCTGCCTGCTCATTGGTGTTATTACTTTAGTCTCAGTTATTTAATATGAAATCAAGTAATTCTTTCAACAATTTGTAGAAAGGAAAGCTGCCACAACACTGTCTCTGTGCTCCTTATCCAACATATTAACATGGCTTACTCTCTGCATTTTATTTTCAGGGTAATTTGATAGAAAATCATGTGCCTCGTCTGACCCTTATTTGCTCTCCTGTTAACCACTCTCCTGTTAGGTCATGGCCATCTTGTCTGAGAACTCCTGAGTAATTCCAGAATAACCAGATGTGGGGGTCCGACTAAAACCAGGTGGAACAGTTGTTATCTTCAAAAATACAAAGTATACTTTCCATAACAAAATATTCAATAGTATTCAAAATAATAAGTAGAAGAAAATCAATGTGGAAAATTTAAAATGTTTTCTCCAAACAAAAAATGTCTTACCCTCCAAAAAAACATAAGCTCCAACTTACACTGAGTTTCAGCAAGTTTCAAGTGCCCCCTTCTCTGGTGCTTGGGTTCTAAAACTTAGTTTTAGAATTGGAAAAAGATCTGGAATGTAGTTCAAAGATAGATTTTTCTATAATGTTCAATGCCCTTTGTTCAATTTTCAGCATTGCAAAACCAAACAAAATCCAAAATGAGACATGCATGACTTTTTGCTGTATACGATGTTGATACAAAAGCCCAATTCTCACCTCCTAGGGAATAAGGCGTAGTTTATTCTGGAACCAAATATGGGTAACCATTGCCCAGCAACACAGATTTAGGTTACCTTAAATTCTGTGTTCCAACGTGGTAACAGTTTCAAGAAGTAACTTTTTATAGCAACGGAACAAACAAAGCCATAAACCAAGATACTTTCCAAATATGTTTGTGGAGACATCAGAGAGGCAGGTTATAGCAAAGTGGTGAGAATTTTGCTATAGACCTTGAATACTATCTGAGAGCTTTGTTAGCCCTTGGGTTGGTAGAAACTAGGTTTTAAATGAATACATTCCAGAAGGTTTTTATCTATTAGGTACAGGATGTGAGGTCAGACACAGAAGTGGGCAAGGAACAGCTATTTAGGGGACTGGAGAATAAGAAGAGAAAAGGGAAAAGAAAGAAAGAAAACAATAAACAAATTTTAAAAGAAGGGCAAGAGAGATCACAGAGAAATTGAGCTGGAGAATAAAGTCCCTTGAGCTTCTTTCAGTCATTACATAAGACCTTTTGCTTAACATGAGATCTTTTCATTCTGCCCTTGGCTTATGTTGTCAGTTTCAGTTCCATAATGCCACATTGCATTCATGCTCTGAAAGATGGGTTCTCTGCTTATGTCTACCCAGCTACAGAGCTGTGAAGCCCTGCACAAATTAAACACAGTAAACAACATCCCTTTGCATTTGTGCAATTGGAATACTTAATCAACCCATTTCCTTTTCTAAGCTATATTCTGCTCATTCAAAAATCTATCATGAGATTAGATAGATGGCTCAGCAGTCAAGAACACTGTCTCCTCATCCACAGGACCCTAGTTCAGTTCCCAGCACCCACATGGTGGCTAACAGACACCTATATCTCCAGTTCCAGGGGATCTGCCACACTCTTTTGGCCTCTACAGCTGTTTCACTCACAGGTGCCCTTACATATATGCAGGCAAAACACTCAAACACATAAAAATAAATTTAGAAATTAAAAAATATATCATTCTGTGTATGTTCAAGACTTTCTTGGGAACAGTCATTGGCGTGTCCATAATTATATAACATCCTATTTTTGGTAGGATGGAAATTAATAGAGTTTTGACTTAGTAGTATTAGTCCATCAAATATATTATCTCAACCACCATAATTTCTACATTTTAAGTTTATGAAAGGTTTTTCCCATCAAACCATGAGGTCTCTGTCTATTGACCATTATTTGAACCTTTGTAGTTTTTTCCTTTTAAGGTCAAGGCTGCTGGGTCTCAATCAGTCAATGATTTTTCCTTATTTGGACCTTCTTCCTGATGTTTGTGCTGAGCAAGAGAGTAAACTACTACTTTCTGTGCAGGATGTCCGGTAACCAATGACAGCTGTTACACCCATGCCTACTTCTTTGCAAAGCATATCTGCCAAGGCTCCCAGTGGATGGTTGAAATCACAGGTGTTATCAAACTTCACTCATATATAGGTATATTGGAGTTTTTAAAATTTACAGTGTATGAGTGTTTTGCCTGCATGTATATAAATGTAAGCATCTACTTTATAAAGGTCTATATTTCTCACCTTTCACCCTCAGGTGACAGTGTCAAGTGTAATGAGCAAGGGAGCCTTACAGAACAGATGTGTTCTGGTTTTTGTACCCTACAGGGATTCTCTTATGGGCTGAGTAGACATATCAAGACTGCAAGTTTAGCTGAGTTACAGGACTTAACAACTGCCACCTTAAGTTGCGGTTTGTTTCTATCTACGATACACCATCGAAAACCAATTTCTGAAAAATAACCTGTGTCCATTTTTTCTTCAGGCTTCAACATATCTGTCTCTTCTCTGGGCACTTTGAAAGATGTATTACTTCATTCTCTGCTAGAGAGTCTGCTATAGAGTAAGCAGCATGGCTGAGCTTTGGAAACGCCTATGTATGTAAGGGATGGAGATGGAGGTAGGAGAGAAGGGTATGCAAGAAGGATGCATGAATGAAAACACTCACTACTCATCTTGTCCTGGGTCTGTCCCCCCATACACACACAAAATAAAAGTACTTTTAAGCCAGTAAAATGAGACAATTAATTGATTACATCACACGAATAAAGAAAATTCATGCTTAAAGCCATGCACAAGCAAGTCCAGAATGGAGACACTAAAAATGTCACTGGGATGATGGTCAGCCTCATGTCAGTCCTCAGTACTCCTGGAAGAATTATGGGGCTGAAGTGGTTTAGGCATTCTCACACTTCTGTGTGTCCTCTGTTTTCCCAGAATCTCCAGACATCCTTCACTCTCTTTTGCCACCCTCAGAATATCAGGACACTTAAAGGCTCTGAAATCACCTCTTCCTGTTATCAATCAAAACTCTTACAGCTCCATGATATCTGAGTTCATCCAGGCATTAGAAGGAAAGGTCCTGTGCTTAGTACTAAGATCATTTACTCTAATGCGTCTGTGTGGGAAGAGGAATGGACATTACATTTTTGTCATTATTTTTCTAAGCATTTACAAAATCTGGATGACTGTAACAATAGAACACTTGGGACCAACATTCTCATCAGAGAAGCTTGCTGGATCCCCTTACCTGTGCTGTCTTAATTCCCTTTCTATCCATATTTCAGAAGAAATCGTGCCCATTCTGCCTCAGCTATGACTAATTACTCCAAAAACACAATGTGATGCTTTTTGTTATTGAAGCAAGTAAATAATTATACAAATCACTCTTCATTTGCATAGTACATTTGACTGCAGATGGTTATAATAATGTAGCGGACATATTTGTTTAAAAATCTAGGCATATGTGTGGTGAATTGAGATAATACTCACTCCCAGGTTCTTTCCTGGGTGATGTGGGCTATGAGTTGTTGCTGATTATGCTAACAAATACACTTCTCTTAGAAAATGTGTTAAATGCACACTTAAACAAATGTTTTCAAATGCATCACATTGACTTTCAATCACCATAGGTGTAAGGTTTTATTCATATCTATCTTTTTACCTAGAAGTCTCTATATTTTCATTATCTTCCTAGTGCTCAATCTAATAAAACTAAAATCTGGAATTTCTACCATTTCAATTAAACCAGGGCAGGAAGTGATCCTTTAAGGATAAAATTGTAGATATAGGAGAAGACACAGTGGCAGAATGTAGGAAGAGCCAGGTTTAATTAAGGTATCAGGATTACTGTATTATGAATGCACAACTGAATCAACAAATCTAGAGCCACAGTCTCCTCAGAGTTAATAAAGTGGCCATGGCTGGAATATAACAAAACCTCAATGGAATCCATGATAATAAACTGACTTAGGCTAACATAACAGAATCAAAGGCATCCTATTGTGTCAAATAATTCTTTGTAAGGGAAGAGAAGTGTCTGCACAGATTGGGGGAAAAGAGCCCAGGAGCAAAATTTTAGTGTATTTCACTTAATGATTAAACTGAGAAAGGATGAGCAAGTTTCCCATTGTCTGGGTAGATTTGTATTAAGATTTGTTATCAGATGTCTATGTTTTAAGCTAGTTTTCAGTAAGTACCTTTCTGATGACAAAAATATACTAACACTAACACTAGTAAACAAACCTGGTATTGGTCTTTAATTATGTGCCCTCCATAGGAGAGAAGATTTTTACAAACATTATACTTATTCATCATTACAATAATTATGCATAAAAAAGGTTCAGTGGAGAAGAATCTGGGGAGCTGGTTCAGAGGGCAAAGTACAGGGCACCACAAGTATAAGCATCTGAGTTTGATCCTCAGCAACCAGGTAAAAAAGCTGATGTTGATGTCTGTCTGTGGTCCTTGACTGGGGAGGCAGAGACGGAAGGCTCTCTGAGGCTTGTTTCCAGTCAGTGTAACCAAGTCAATGAGCTCCAAATTAAGTGAGAGAACCCTGTCTCAAAAAATAAGTTAGAGAGCAATTGAGGAAGGCACCCATTGTCCACCTCTGGCCCCCATACACATATGCAGATATTTGTACACATATATAAGGGAACACACACACACACACACACACACACACACACACACACACACACACACACACATGCAAGGTTGAATTGGGATTATTTTACAGTTAAGACCCGGTGTGGTTACATAATTATATCACAGAACACACTAAGAACATTATGGGGCTGGACCCGAGGTCAGGGTGCTCAGTGCTAGAACTAATAACAAGCATTCATTCTGTAACAGCACCTCAAGAGGAGGTACTTCCATAACTGAGTGTGACTCTAGCTCAGGAATTCTCACCCACAATCCACCACCTGGACACCCAGCAGCTCATTTTCTATGATATTTATGGGCATAGTCCCATGATTTTTATAACTCCAAATGAGTCTCACAAATTTCAAGTAGAAACAAAAGCAAGAGAAAATATATGGCCTGGTTCAATTTCATTTTTAAAGTATCAGGCATTCACTATAAAATTCATTAAATAAATAATGACTTTATGTGAATAAAATATGTCACATAAAATTGATATGTGAATGATAAAGACAATTTAATGTGGGTTGCAGGACTGCCCTAAGCCATTCCAGAAATTTAAAATACAGTCAACAAACAGTATACACAGCAATGCCAACATCGTATTTAACCAGAGAAACACCCAAGTGTTAATAACCTTCAGTTCAACTGAGTAACTATTAAAATTAAAGAGTCCTTGAGCCTAAGAAAAATTCATATTATCAGAGATGCAAATTTTTCTCCCTTTGGATTAAATATATAGAATTCATTGGTTAAAAGGATTCTGTTTATTTTCTATTTTGTTCTTGATATCCAGTAGAAGTTTGATTACTGATAAAATTTGATGCAACACTCTGAGGTTCATAAACCACATCCAAGAAAACACCCAACCAGCTTTATTGTGTTTCAGTCTATCCAACTGCAAGTGTCCTCAAAATGTCATCAACAATAAACTGTAAAAGGCTTCACATCTCCTCATTAAACAGTCTCCCTAAGGCTCTAGGTTGCAAACAGAAATTGCCTGGTTCCTAAAATGGCACTTATGAATTCAGACAGAGACACTGGCACTTTTACTAAACATGAAACTTTATATTTTGAGTCCTGTGTGCGTAGCAGTCAATGCGGTGAGGGGGGAACCAAAGACACACTCTAGGTAATTTCCATATTAATGGGTTTAATATTCTCCTTTCATATTCTAAGTCTCTGATACACATTTTAAAATCTAGATTAGAGAATGTGTATTTCAGATGCCCTGAGGTGTTTTACTTGTCAGCTATAAAAGTAAACTCTCAAATGACTGAATACAATGCCAACTTCTTGACATGGAATGTCACAGTCAACATCATTCAGAATACTCTATGAATGACTTTGATTTTAAAATTGGATGAATTATGTCAATCAAATATTGAGAAATAGTTTCACCTAGATACTTAGCTTTTTTGGGCATTTACAACTGTGAACAATTGAAAAATGCTATTTTAAAAAATAGGAAAAGTAAAGGGAAAAAATAGTTTTCATTGAAAAATAAAATGTACAATATGTGGTCAGACCAAACTAGACAATTTATGGACTGCATTTCAAGATGTTACATGTCCTTCCACCAAACTCTCCAGCCCAACTCCACCACTCTAACTGATCTTTGGAAAGCCTAAATATAAGCCAGAAACACCCACTTCCATTCATTTCTCGATAGGCTTTCCTACCACACACTCATAATGACCATGACCCTTAGTAGCATGGTTAGTGCTCATTATGTAAAACACACACACACACACACACACACACACACACACACGCACACACCATGGTTTAGATCTTTCTTTGATCTAGACTCAAGAACAAATAACATGTAATGGTATCCAGTAACAAGCCTTACATTTGGTCTTTGAATTAAATTGGAAGAGCAAATGTTTTAATTTTCATTAAAAGGCTTGCAAAAATAGCCAAATTACTAAATAGGTTTGAGTTGTATAATGCTAAAGTTCATATTTTTTTGGACCACTGAGCTTCTAGCATTTCTATGAAACTTTCTTAACACTAACTTCAGAAGTGAAAATATTAAATGAGACAATATATTAGAGCAATAAGGACCCACAGCTGCCATTGCTTCTGTTACTATGCCTTTTCTCACATGACACTAAATGTAGAGTCAAGTTCTAATCAGGTCAACACCATCAATGCACAGCAACATACCATGCAGCCTCTTGAGCACTCAGTTTAACTGTACAAGTCAGGTGGAAGGATGTCTCATGTGAAAAATATACTCTGAAAAATACAGCACTGCAGCACATCATAACGAGGCAAAGATGCCAGCCAGACTGGCTGAGGGGTCGTGATACGCCTTCCCTGCAGTAAACTCTCTAATTTTCAACTGATCTTTACTATACTTGTTGTCAAGGGTGTTTATGATTGACAATTGCCAGAGGATCGCTGAGAGGAAAGGATCTTGCTCAAAGATCTAAAGTATTATTCCTTGAGTGTGGACTTGAGAACAAGAACATTTGTTAGGTTTCACCAGGCAAGTAAGATGTGGGTCTTGAATTCTCAAGGCAAGCAAAAGTAGCGGCAGACATTCCAAAAGTTTGATGTAGTCTCACTGTAATAGAAAAACCAAATGCAACATTCTAGAAGCCTCTTATATCTGGTATTGCCCCTTCGTTCTTTTCTTCATTCATAATCTATTTTTTTCTTAAAAGCTTTGTTTGTAACTTGTGAAACTCTAGAATAGGTTCAGATGATTTGTCTTTATCCTTAAAAGACTAACATCAATGTCAACATCAGATCATTAAAGAATGGGGAAAGCGCCACTGCTAATATCTGTTTAGGAGTTAACACGTGTTTTAAGAAGATTTGGCTCAGCATCAGAAAGCAATACTACATGGAGATTCTAGTTTGACAAGGGAAGGAAAAATAGAGTGGAGTCCGCCATTGTTCCTGCGATTACTGCCAAACCCTCACAGATTTCAGCAGTTTATGCAAACATCATTTTATGTTTTCAAATATGTGCTTAATTTTTTCACAAGATGGATCAGATGGGATGCATTCTTGTCATTTTTGGAAAATGTGGAGAAAACAGGCATGCCAAGACCAAGCACAGCATGTGGGAATAACACTTTACATGCTATTTTTATGTGGCTTTCTATTTTTTGCCTCCAGAATATAAAATGTTGTGAAATATTAACAGGGGTGATGCAATGTTAAAAGGTTTTAAACTATATGCCTATCTCCTGTTTAGCATTGAGGTACCTTGTTACATTTTTAACATATGCCAGTATTATGAATGTCAGTCCATAATCATTACTATAAATTAAAGAGCAGATCAATTGCTATATAATAGTGCACAAAAAGGGATATAGAAAAGTGATGGAAGGCTGGCTGGTGAGCCATACAGAAGTTCTAGGATAAAATCTTACATTTGGTCAGAGACTGGCAGTCAATAAATTCCGGCTTCTGAGTAGCACCGTACACAATATTAGTTTGTGCATTGCTGTTCCATCTTACAAAACTATACATGGGAAAGGGTATTCCATATCTTAAAATAGTAATTCCCTTCAGATTACAGTCTGAACTTTATTAATAACCTCAGCAGTGCATTTGGTAAAATCTTCAGCATAATAAATACTTATAATAGCCTTGTATGAGCCCTGTCACCATGGAATTATGAGTGCAGTAGAGAGGAAAATGCTTGCAGCAGTTTTGGCAGAAAAGGGGGCATGTGGGAGGCAGAGAGGTTTTGGAACAGTAGGAAAGGAAGTGGCTGGGGTGGATGCAACAGGAGTATTTTCTTTTTAAAAAAAATATTTTTATTGCATGTGTATGAATGTATTGCCTACATGTATGTAAGTGCATCCATGTCCTGCAATCCTCACAGATGTCAGAGGAGGGCATCAGATTCTCCTGCAAGTGGAGTTACAGACAATTGTTAGCTGCTATGGGTGTGTTAAGAATCAAACCCTGGTCCTCTGCAAGAGCAACCAGTGTTCTTAACCACTGAGACATCTCTCCAGCCCCAATAACAGGATTATTTTCAGTCATTCATATATTGGTACTTCAGCAAGGGAATACTATGCAGGGTAGCATCACAACTTTGTGTGCATCTAACACTCAGGAACATGAGTTCTGCACTATCCTATGTAGCTAGGAGTCATCTGTCTTGCTTTGTGTATTATTTCTGTATAGTTCCTTCCCATTTCCTCCCTTTACTTGGGCGAATGGCATATACTTTATTCTTCCCTTTCACAAGTATGGTCCCTGCTCTAAAACACATACTTTTAGACTCATAATGGCATTATGATCATGAGGAGCAGATAGTGAAATAAAAGGCATCTCAACTTAGGTCTTTACTTATCTATTTCTCTTTCTTCTATATCAAACATATTAAAAGGTAACAATGTCCTTCCTGTCTACCTAATCCAAGGAATCACACACTGAATGAAATGAATCTGTGCACATTCTCAGGAAAATAAAGGATGTTTTTCTTCCAAATACTAGTTTAGAAAATGGGCAGTACTCTCAAACGTCTGTTAGGAAAAGAAGCAAGACAGCCTTTCATGGTACAAGTTATATTTCATTCAGCTACATTTTTTACCAAACAGACTTTAGAGGGCTCGTTAGGTAATCCAAGCTTATCTAATCTTTTGCCATGTGTCTCCACAACAGCTTTTCCATTTCTTATGGAACAACCTTTTATGACTAAGTCATAGATTACCAGGCCATCAGTTAATTGTATATTCTGAACACCTTACCTTCTCTTCACTTATGATAAAAGTATATTTCACTGTATTAATTAAAGCAAAAATAAATGTTGGCTCTTCGGAAACAAAATAAGTATGGCATTCTTGAAAGCAGAATTCATGGAGAACAGGAATTTGAGCAGAATCTGGCGGGGGTGAAGGCCAGCAAATGAAGGAGGTATCTCTAGCTCCACTGGGGAGACTTTGCAGGAATTAGCTTGTGCTGTGTTAGTTCTTATCCCTGAAGAAGCTCTGCTAAGCTATCTGAGGCTCCTTTCTCAGAGGGATTATCTCTTTCAATCTGTTTTAATCACAACTAAATGCTTTCAATTGGTATATACAGAACAAGCATTAGAGAGGCAGAATTCCCCTAGATCTTTGTGATTTGGCTAGGAAAAAAGAAAGAAACACACATACTCACATACAAACACATTCTAGAAATTGCATCATCACCTACCATTGTTTGTACTAATCAGAAAATACAAAAGGGTTATTTCTTCAGCCACACCAAGCAAGATCAAGGCAGGTAAGAATACTCTTTAGAGAGTGGAGGTGATTACCAGAGTCAAAAAGTACATTCACTAGAAAGAAGCAACGTGTGAGGAAGAGTGTCCTTAAACATAATTGATCCAACAAATCAGTAAAGTAAGCAACACTTTCTAAGTCAGCTCATTATTTCTTGCTTTGCAAGCTTCTGATATTTGTTATTGTAAAGTTTCCTTTATTAACCACCACAAAATTCCTTCAATTATTTACTAATCAACAAATGTTTTAAGGTATCTTCTAAGAAAGTATTAGTCTAAATATCATAAGGTAATTGGTTAGTAACCAGTTCCATTCATGATGAATATCATTCTATAAGATTCATGCTGGCTCCAAAGAAGTTACCAGGATGATTAGGAAAATCCCGTTTTTACACGGTGTTCTTCAGATACTGCAAGCTCTTAATTGCCATCATTCTTCCATCATTTTCTTGAATTAAAACTAAAGAAGAAAAATCAATGCTCTGTCAATGAAAGAATTCCATCAGTCTAGAATCTTCAGTGGAAGGAAAAAGATGTAAGTCAAAGTACAGAATGGAGCTTGGAGCCAGGCTGTGTGCATTCGAATGCCAGCCCTACCATCTTCAAGGATTACAATCTGTTTTCTCAAATGAAGATCAAACGAATACCATTTATCTGAAAATTTTTGTTAGGCTCTGATATCTGATGATAGTGTTGCTTAATGAACCCTATGTAGTATGTATCCTGTAGATAGTGCTGTCTTATGTTTATGTGAAGCAAGTTTAAAGAAAGGCCACACAGTAACAGACCAAGTGAGATTTTATTCATAATTATTACCAATCCGAATTTGTTGGTTATTTTATAGACATAAATATTTTCACATTTTGCCAAGACGTAGAGCTATCAAATAATTTTATGCTGACATCAGTTGCCTCCTGACAGCTCTAAGATATGAAATAACAAGCAGTCAATGTCAGCACTCCTAAATCAAGCCCTAGGGCCCCCATGGCACCAGACAGTAGCAGCTTGTTACTGCTAAGAAAATGTCAGTCCAGTCAAAGTGTGTCAGGGTTGTCAAGTCCCCTGTTGCCTCTGCCCTGTGTAACTAGCATGCTGTAAGGTATCTTCATAAAGATGTTGTTATATTGCCCAAACCCTGAAGCAGAACAGTGAAGGTGGCTCTCAGAGTTCAAGAAGTTGTTTGACTTCTTCGATCACAGACGTTTCTCCCTCCAGTAGACAGATTCATTTTTCTCTCTGTATATGGACATGATTTAGGATCAGAGAGCTCCTATTTTCCCTCAAATGCTCCAGTATTGTTATTGAGACAGACAAATGACATCATTCTATGTGCATTAACTGACTTTGGATTACATTCACAAAGGATGCATAGGAAGGAACACATTTACTATATAAACACTCTTGTTTGTACAGTTACAATTATGCCTTTATATCACAACTGAACTTAAATTTCCTTCTATACATCAATTACTTTGATATCCCGATTACCAATCTTTACCTGCAACATCTTTGCAATGTCAAGTATCCCTTATTTAGAAATAAGGTGACACTGGTTGAATCTGACAATCTTTCTAGCGATTTTTTATTTGTATTTAATATTAACAGTATTTTCCAACTAAGAAATACATTGCCTTAAATGATTTCTTTTGTGATATCCCTGCAAAATATGGTACTATTTTGACTTATGTCAATTTTCTGGACAGCCCACTTTCGTGCTCTCAGTAACACACATACACACACACACACACACATACACACACACACACACAAATATCAAAAAACATGTTGCCAGTTGTCAGTCATGTTTTAGCAGTATCATTGCTATATGGTTGTATTAATTTTCTGCTGCTATGATCATTTATAGGAAGAAGAGTTTATTTGAGTTTACAGTTCCAGATTCCAGAGGAATTAAAGCCAATCATGATGACAAGGCTGGAGAGGTGCCCCAAGCAGGGGCAGAAGCTAAATGCTCACATTTTCAAGTGGGCCCTGGAAATCCCACAAGTCTTAAGAACTCTCATTGTCTCCCCTGAGTGGTACACTTTCTCCAGTAAGGCTACACCCCCTAAAACCTCCCAAAATAGCCCTACCAACTGGGAACAAAATGTCCAAATATATGGAACCTATAGGGGACATTCTCATTCAAATCACCATATAGGTATGGGTTTTTAATAAAGTTGGAAAAGACCTTTAACACTGTTTAAAGACTTCATTCCCACAGTGTGGCACAATGACCAATGAAAGTTCCACAATGTGAGAGCACTCTGGAACACACTTTCAGCATATTTCAGCACTTGGGTCATGCCCTTTGCTGACACTGAAGGACAGTCCCTACAACTTTTCTCATGAAACTAGTTAGTGTTGGTGTTTGAATTGCAGACTGGTCCTAGGCCAGTCATTAATCTCAAGTCTCATATCTTCCCTGGAGCAAATTGTGAGTCCCCCTCACACCCTGCTCACACACTAGTGTGGATGTAAAAACTTAAATCTGTGCTATAAATCCACTTGAATATAGCGTAACAGAAACCAACATATGGGTTATATTTCCTTGAAATTACACATGGTTATAAAAATTGACCTAAAAAAGGACTTAGAAAAACATGTTTGGGATTTGATCAAACAAAAATATTTTAAAATATCCCAAGCTGTTTGGCAAAGCTCAAGAAATACCAAACGATTCCCAAGCCTACTCCCAATGGTTTGTTTGACACATGAGCTTTCCTAAGTATGAAAACATGGTGTGTGTGTGTGTGTGTGTGTGTGTGTGTGAGAGAGAGAGAGAGAGAGAGAGAGAGGCAGAGAGAGACAGACACAGAGAGAGAGAGAGAGAGAGAGAGAGAGAGAGAGAGAGAGATGAAACCATAAATTTTATAATCCACTTCAGGAATTTCCTCTATAAAAAAAGATAAGAAATAACATCACTCTATTGTCTAAAATATGTATCAACATTGTAAACACTTATCAGGTACTGCTTTAGTTATGTAAACAAGTCAAGTTCAAAGGCATATACTCATGTGATTAAATGAGGTCAACATTGTTTAACATGAATTTCCTTAATCACATGGCACACTTTACTCAGGAAAGTTATCCTTTCTAGCTATTTTTCTATTTTTTTAAGAAGGCAAAGAATCAATGCAAATGTAGTACTCTGTTAGCATGGAGTTGTTACTCAGATTATATACTTGATTTTAGGGCCTTGAGGCAGCAATACCTGACAAAGTCTCCACTTAGGAAAGCAGATGTGAAAGTCGACAGCCTGAGGGCACTGCCAAGGAGATGTGAATGTGTTCGTAGTCTTGAATAGTTAGAGATCCTGGGTTACATGGTTCTGGGAGGAAACACCAGTGACTTCCAGGGAAGAGCATGCTTTTATGGACAGGGATAATGAAATGCCAGGTGATATAAGTAACTGTATTTTTGTAACTAAAACAGTAAATATATATTATGTATTAATACTTGATATATACATTAAACTCATTGTCCTAGTTTGTTCTTCATTGCTATGACAAAATACTCTGACCAATACCAACTTGGGAGGAAAGGGTTTATTCAGCTTACATCTCCCAGGTCGCAGTTCATCAGGGAGCCCAAGGTAGGAATGCAGGGCAGGAACCTGGAAGCAGGAGCTGGAGCACAGGCCATGGAGGAACACTGCTTACTGGCTTGCTACCCTGGCCCCTGCTTTCTTATGCAACACAGGCCCACCTGCCCAGGGGTGGCACCACCCACAGTGGGCTGGGCCCTCCCACATCACTCATCAAGAAGATGCCCCACAGACATGGCTGCAGTCCAGTCCAATAGAGGCAATTCCCCAACCTAGGCTCCCTCAACCCAGGTATGTCAAGTTGACACTAAAGCTATCCAGCACACTCATAGTTCATATTGCATATATGTTAGCTATTTACATCTGTAATTAGATGTATCTTAAAATAGGTATCTTTGTGGTCCTATGATATTCAAGTTTCAAGATACTAATAGGCTACATAGATGATAATGCCAATCTGCAGAGAGTCAAACACTGAATTATCTTACATGTGGAATGTAAAATCATTGCACTCACAAAAGTAGAGACAGTAATGGTGAATACAGGAGGCTGAAATGGTGGTGTGGTGAACAGGGAAAGCAGAGGCCCAAGTCAGTGGATACAACTTTCAGTTAAAGGAAATAAATTCCAACATCCTACTGCATAGAAAGATAACAGTAATTAGTAACATTGTACTCTGTGTTTTAAAATAGGTAAAAGATTTTAAAATGTTCTCACCACAAAAAAATGATCACTGATGTAATGGGTATGCTAATAACTAGTATATATTAGCATACATGAATACACACTAAAACATTTTATAATGCATGAATGTATCAACATATCATATTATATAGTCTCCATAAAATATATAATTATTTGTCAATTAAAATGCAATGAAATGCTGATAGATAGTGATGGTAAACAACAGAACTAAGGAGGTAGAGGCTGGTGGGTCTCTGTGCAATCAAGGCCAGCCTAGTCTACATAACAAGTTCTAGTCAGCTGGGGCTACATGGAGACCTGCCGGTTTCAAAAGATGAAAGAAAGAAGGAAAGGAAGGAAGGAACGAAGGAAGGAAGGAAGGAAGGAAGAAAGAAAAGAAAGGAGGGAGGGAGGAAGGAGTAATTTAATTTAAACATAGCCAATATAATTAATTATTAATTTTTTTCTTCTAATATATTTTATACAGTCTTAAAATCATGGTGACTAATTTTCTTCTTCCATGTTTATCTTTGGAGTTTGATGCTTCAGTAAAATTATTTTAAAATTTTATTACCAAAATTAATTGTTAGGCAAACATTATTTCCAGTTTATTTTACTTTACTTGTCAACTACCATGACCTGTGTTGAGTCATGTTTTTTCATCAGTCCTGTATGGGACATCTTATTATCTTCCTGCTGTTGAGTTCATGACCTCCAATGGCACTAAGTTCATGGGCAATCCCTATGCATGGTACCCAAACTGTTGATCATCTACACAGACTTATGTAGCTAAGCAACCTCTTGAGCCTCTACCAGGGCCACTTTGCTCTTAGAGCAATCCCCTTGTTCCTCATAAATAGTTCTATAATGCCCATCTCATCACTTTACTATTCACTCATCTCTCTTAAGCTCACTTGTGTTCACTTTCATATAGTCTAAAGATAACCATACTCTGTGCAGCTTAAATATGTGCAAAGTGAATAAATAAATGTGAGCAGATAAGCTCAAGTTAAAATTAGAAGCTGATTTACTTCTATTGTTATTAACATTCCAATGTGTAAAATTTAAATAGCTAATGATTCTACTACCTGTCCCTAAGTGTTCTCCATTATGAAATATTCCTTATATATTCAGTTATAGAAATTACAACCGCAGCATAATTTTATACTTATGCTTCTAATTCACTCACATAAGTAACAAAAACACTTAGAATACTTACATTAATCATCTCATTACTCAACTAGAAACTTTTCATCTTAAATGTTTTTTTAAGTGCAAAATACTCAGTGAAACAATTTGCCTTCATTTTCATAACTAAAATCATTCATTTAATATTAATAAGCTTTCTACATCCTTTTAAATGTTAAATCCTGGTTGAAAGTAACATTCACTAATATGTAATATATATCTCACACATACACATATTTAAATAAGAAGAATGGGTTTTCAAAAGAAAGTTTGAATTACAATCTATAAATGAAGTACTGTTTTGACCACAGAAAGTAGACAGACTCTACTTTCAAACTCAGTCAAGAAGAATGAATACCTTTTCCTTTTTCAGATTTTTGACCAGATAACTTCCTTTCCCTGTTAGGTATCTGATCAGCACATTAGTCAGTACCCTTCAGAACAACACAGATAATGACAATATTTAATGAAATAAGGGCCTTTTTCCCCTAAGAACTACAAAGACACTCCTGCTCCTATACCCAGAAATGACAACTGCAATTTGTGTCCCTCTAGAGGCAAAAGGACATCTATAATTTGCCTTGAAAAGAGAGATCATGAGGCAAAGACAGAAGCCCAAGCAATGTGCAATCTTATTCCTTCACTATCTGTCACAATCACTGTCATTCCTCAAAGGCCATGTTTAAAACAGAGACGAGAGAGAGCCACTACTGAGAACCTGAAAAATGTAAAAGTTCTGAGTCACATAGAAATAATAAAACTCAACAATTCCAGCCAGAAACTACTCTAGAAATTAAGAGTAAAAATGCCTTCAAAATAAGCTTATCACAGAATACAGGAAAGGAGGAAAGTGAATGAATCCAAATACACCCTCAGAAATAAATTCCATAGATTGTGATCTTATGGGGGCTGGAGAGACAGCTGTGTACTTAAGAGCACTGACTGCTCTTGCAGAGGGCCTGGGTTTGATTCTCAGCTCCCACATGAAGGCTAATAGCCATCCACAACTCCAGCTCCAGGGGATCTGACTTCAGATCTCTGCAGGCATTGCAGGACACAGGTGAACATACAAGTAATACACTCATATGCATAGAATAAAAAGAATAAAAGTATTTAAAAATTTAAAAATGGAAGTGATGTTACGTCATGAAGTTTATTTACTTAGTGTGTTGAATTAAAATGCATAGTCACACTTTGATGAATTATTATACTATCACTGTTTTTGAATAGGTGAGTTCATATTGCAAACCACAAATGTCAAGTTGTTTGAATATTTTGTTCCAACAAAAATCAATCAGCCAAAAAATTGCAGCCTTAGTTCAAGGACTGGAAATTCTGACTTTTCAGAATGAAAGGCCCTCCACCAGCAGGGGCCAGAATGCGCTGTGACAGGGATGAAGAAGCAACAAGATAAGCAGCATTCTCAAAATATTTTCTAAAGTCTTTCAAGCCATGACAGCATGAATGAAAACCAATTACTTAAATTTATCTTATTACACTTAGAAAAGGTAGATATTATGACATACTTGGAGCAGGTTTGAATACTTGCATATAGTAATTTTATGTGAATGAAAAGTCATGACCAATCTTGTCATTCACAACCACTGTGTACCCCAGGCATTGCTGAAAGTATGAAAAGATACTAGAATAGCTTTTTTGTTTCTCCTTTTCTTGAGAGATTTTAAGTAAAGCTATCTTATTCATGTTAAAGTTGTCATATAATCTTCCTAGTTGGTAGGTCTCAAATGGACAAATAATGAAGACCAAAAAATGTGGGCACTACTTAGACATTCAACAATAATTCTTCCAGTCAATATTACCAGCTTACTTGCTGCGTTCCAGACTCTATGCACCCCCAATAAAAATATGTATTATATTGCTTTGGCATAATTGATCAATGACTGAAATTGCAATATAAACATTAGGCACTGGAGAAATTTCAAATTTAGAATATAAAAACACTAATTATTTCACACCCCATAAGCAGAATAACATGTGAATAAAACAAATCAAGTTTCTGTGGCTTTGGTTTTCTTCAGATTCATAAGATAAACATCCAACTTCCTGGCGTGGACGTGTAAAGTTCATAGTGCACTTGGCCATCACCCACTTTAACAATAGGGTCTTTGCACTTTAAAGTGAGAAGCATAATTACTTTGGCGATATTATAACACTGAGTAATGAACATGGGACAATCCAAACCATTGACTAGGTTTCACCTCTAGAAAATGAATATGCTAGATTTAAATAGAAAAATCCAGAGGACAAGCATTAAACATTGCCATCTGAGGGAAAAACTGAAAGGCACTCAAGGAGCCTCAAGTATAATAATATTACTTTGACACTGGTTCAGATAAAATGTCAATCATGTTTAATTTCTCAATCATCATGTATAGTAAAAACCATTGTCTGACTGGTGACAGCACTTAGGACTCAGTACTTATAGCTATGGGGCAATTACTATATAATCCTAGGCATTTGGCCTTAGGCAATTTATTTCCCTTCATTATTTAACTTGGTATTTGATCTCGTGATGTGCATTCTAGTCTTATTATAGCTGAGAACACTCATATTTTAATATATTAAATACTTTATTCAAATGATGGTGTCAGGTTTTGAACCTAATTCAGCTTTACTTCATTTATTTATTTAGTTGGATTTATTTATTAGTTTTTAAGATAGGGTCTCATTTGGGAATACATACTGTCATGGAACTTACTATTTGGCCCAGGCTGGACTCAAATCCATTGTAATCCTACTGCCTCAGCCTACTGAGTGCCAGAAATACAAGTATAAGCTACAACACCCAGCTTTCAGTTTTTCTTTAGAATGTACAATTTAAACTTATTGGTCTCTTGATAACTATAATTCTGGCTTGTTAATAAAACCACAAATATGAGTAAAAGAAATTCTTTATCCATAATATTAAATATAAAGGTGATATTGGTATTTTCAACAAATTTGACCAATATATTATCTCTATTTTCCATTTCCACTTTTTTCTTTTATTAGTATAAATCTAGATTAATTAGGAATGAATAAGATTATCAACCACAAACTACATTGCATAGTCTTCCATAGAGGATGTGGAACCTTGTAATAAAGTACTGGGCAATAAGGATCAAGTCAGAAATGTTTTGGTTTTTGTTTTCTCATGAAAGGAAAGATTCACCAGCCATTAGTTTACATGCCCCCCCCGCCCCGGCTGGTTCCAGGTATACATGTATGTGCTCACTCACATGTCTGTGTACAGAGGCCAGAAGAAGACATCAGGTATCCTCAATCACTGTCTGCCTCATTATTTGAGACTGAACCTGGATCTTCCTATTTTTCAGCTAGGCTCATGCCTAGCAAATCTCAACAGTCTTCCTGTCTTCACTTCTCCCTACCTCAGTACTGGAGTTACAGGCATGCATTATTATTTCTTTTCACTTATGTGATGGGATCTGAACTCAGGTCTCCACATATACACAGCAAGTGTTCTCACTCATTGAGCCATCTTCCCAGCCCCATTTTTACTTTTATCATCCTAATTATTTTATGAATAAAATGTCATTTAGACCTTCTTGGAAACCATATAAGCAATTATGAAAGGAAAGTCAAAAAATCATAAAAAATATTGAATGCATAAATTCATAATTTTATATATGGCATTGGCTTTAGAAATCTTTTACAAGAGGTGAATAGTCTCTAATTGATTATAGTCCTGTTTTCTAAAATGTACATGTAGGGGTTGAAAGATATAGTCCAAAGCCAATTCTAGCTCTAAATTTTATTACTTTATTAGATTAAGCATCTTAAAGATTAAGAGAGTAGTACAAATCATCTTCACAATATTTTATTTTTTTTGGTCCAGCACTGTAAAACTTAATTAAGCAAAGCCCAGAGTTGTTGGAATTCACCTTAGAATGTCATTCACCCTCGTATTTGTAATTCAAATACGGGAGAAGTTTCAACAGATAAACCAATGTAATCTGAATTATGAAGCTTAATTTCCATTGAAAATGGTGCATTTATGTAAACACAGTCATACATATGACAATTCTATTCACGCAGCCATGCTAACACTTGTCTTCAATTAGTTTATAAGAGGGTGATTTGGTTTCTTGCACTCTAAAGATAAGGGAGCCAAGGGTTTGAAGACAGTAGTGAATTTCAGGAATCTCACTACTGTGGTCCAGCATTCTTCCTCTACCTTGTTTTAAGATTGTTCAGGGGTGGGAGAGATAACTCAGTGGTTAAACTCACTGGCTGCTCTTACAGAGAACCTGGGTTCAATTCATTATATGGCAGCTAACAACCATCCATAACTCCAGTTCCAGGGGATCAGACACCTTCTGACTTCCACAGGCATTGTACAACATGGGTGCACCTACACACATGCAGGCAATACACTCATACAAATAAAATAATGAATAAAATATTTTTAAGAAAGATTGTTCAGCATATTTGAAAATAGAAATGTCAATATGGAAGACTGAAAATTTGGCCAAATTTCAAAATTCATTTGAAAATTGTTGTAAAAGAGAAAATATATTACTGAAATTTAGTCAAAAAGTAGACAAAAATACTGGACTTATTAATAAACTATAGTCACATTCTTTTTTAAAAATTTATATTTATGAATGAATTTTTGTGCATTTCATACATCCTAATCATCTTAGTACCCCCTCCCTCATCTTCACCCCCACATACCCTCCCCCAAAGAAATTTCATGAATTCTGTCATATATGTTAAGCCCTGTGAGTTAAGTTTGTGTATCCAGATGTGCCTCAGTGCAAGTTCATTCACTGGAGTCTAGTCAGCCTATCTAAAGCCTCTCTTAAAGAAGATCAACTCTCTCTTACTCAACAGTAATCACCTGACAATAGTTCCTAAGCTAAGAATACATTCTTTGCAGTAGGAGTGTGTGATAATCTTGCTCTACCAAGTATCAGATACAACTTCCGAATTATTCTCTGTATCTGCCCACCCAAAATGAATTAGTATATTATTCCTTGTAGGCAATTTCATAAAATCTAAAATACAGATGAGTTTTAAAAAAGATAATTTCCAATCAATCCTCTGATATCAGAATTCTATGATTATGATTTATTGTCTGTTTGGTAAAAGTTTTATAAAAATGGCATGCAACATAGAAGAAACTATAATATATCAGGCATAAACCTTACTTCTCCTGAATCGATGTCATAATTATTAAGCTTAATGACTGTTTTTGACACAAGATAAAACACCATAAGACAAAAACAGATCAATACCATATACAAGAGAGCTACGTTTGAACGAAAAGACACCAATGCTAGATATAATTTTCGGAAGGGTCAGTGTATAGCATAGAGTTGAAAGATTTATGCTGGTGTGACAGCCTCCTCTGTCCTTTCTCTGTCACTATCACCAGAATAATCTTCCCTAACAATGGGTCCTGAAGAAAAGCCCCTCCTGCGTCACATCAAGGATTTGGTATGACTGTGATAGGCATGTGGTCCAAGAGGGATCTTCCTTTTTCTGTTTTAATTCCAAAGCCTGACAATTTTTTAGGCTGTTGTCAGAGTCTCTAAGCCATGGAAACTGATGCGATAAATGTTTGTTCTTGATGTAGCATATGCTCTCCTGTACCTAATGTGTTCTTGCTCCTTTAGTTTTCATAAGGTGAAGGGTGGAGTAGGAGACATCATTTTCACAAGGAGGCGCATTCATTTTTGGATAACAGCTGTTGGTTTCAATTAGACACTTTTAAAGATGAAGATAAGCCTTATATTGTCAGCTGTGAAATTAAGCATGACTCTGAAAACCATTGGGCAAGGTGGATAAATGTCAGATATTTATAGATTCGGGGGTAATTAAGATTTCTGAATTTTAAAAGCGTGTGTTGACTTATTTCAATGAGTAACTGGCACGTTTGATTCTGGTGAGCTTTTAATTGAACTCTCGTGGTAGAAGAACTATTCATCTATTTGCTCAATGTAGATGTTTTTGTTCACTAGTCACATAAACTGTATGTACTTTTCACTTAAGACTGTGAAGATTTAAGCTAAGAAAATATACCATAATTTTAATGAAGAGGAATCTGTCTTATTTTAAATGAAGAGGAATCTGTCTTATTTTATGACCTGAGAACACAAAAACGAGATGAATTATTTGACATTCCTAAATTTTACTCACTCAAACATCTTAAAATAGATAATATTTCGACTTCATTACAAAATATATTACTAATTCCACATTGGTACGTCAAAGAGTACACATAAACGTTCTCTTATTTCCTGGATTAGAGACAGGAACATGAGCCTTTCCCTACCACAAAGGAACTTAAAAAACTGGATTGGTGTAACCTTTCTAGATAATATAGGGAAAGTTCACCATCTGCAAACCCTAATATAGGACAAGATGGTGAACAAAACATAATGGAAGTCATTGATTGGTTAATTGTTTTAAAAATTATATACTTGTGGAATAACAAAACATTTAATAAATTCATTATATTGCTGATTGTTTTTCAGATGAAGTCTCTAATGTTGTAGAAGAATCTGAAAAAAATATCTATAATTCACTTAGTCTTCTCATATATGAATAATTGGTCAAAGAGAATATGATTTTTTTCAAACAAACAATTTTTCATCATAAGAGATGAACCCCAATGAAATAGATGGTTGTTTATAGAAAATGATTGTAAAATCAAAATACTGATCTAAATCAAAGCCTATCATATCATCTGACATAAAACATGAGCTCTGTGGAGTTAAGAAGTTAAATGCTTTTGTAAAAATAAACTGAGGTGAGTCCCAATTACTTTATCCAATAATGATGGCAATGATGTTTGCTATAAAGTCATTTTTGTTAAATACTAGAGCCTTTAAAATAATATGTATGACTGTATTGCCTGCATGTGCACCTGTGTCTGCGATGCCCGTGCAGGTCAGAAGAGGTTGTCAGACCCCTGTAACTGGAGTTATAGATGGTTACTAGCCATCATGTGGGTACTGGGAATCGAATCTTGGTCCTCTATAAGAGGACCAAGTATTCTTAACCACTGAGCCATCTCTCCAGTATACTAGAAACTTTTTGTCATTAATCATGGACTAAATATCATCAAAGTACAATAATAATATCTCAGCTGTAATGATTTTTGGGGAGGGGAATAATGAGGAGACAGGGTATTGATAAGTAGCAAGCTGGACTGAAAGTTACTGTATAGCTGACTGGCCTATAACTCAGTTACTGTCTCACTTCAGCCTCCCAAGGACTGGGATTACAGCTGTAAATCAGTACATCTGATAACTGTGTTCCGAGCCTGAGATCATAGATGAGTTAAGAACATAACAACAGAACTCAAAATTAAGTTTAGATACATGTAGTTTTCCTTGAATGCTTCATATAAAATACAGTTGAACAAAAACTAAATTCTTATCTGTAAACTAATTGTATCAAAGTGATGATCAAAGTCAACACCTAAATAGTTTGTGAAAACTCCAAGATATTTCTAGTGTGCATACAATAACATAATCCTATTGGAAATACTGGACACACATGGCTGTGATGCATTCACCAAAATGTAAAAGAACAGTTGTCTCAGTCACAGGCCAGACAACCAACAAAGAAAGAAGTTATTTCAAATGAAATTACATATTGGGGCAAATCACTTATAATAAAAATTGATTTTTTAATGTATCTTAGAATTTGTTTTGATTAAATAAATTAGATGAGTCAGAAAATGATTTTAAATATACCTACAAAAATTCATAATAAAATGTATATGAATTGCTTCTACCATGACATTTCAATTCACTCATCAGAAGACATCTGATTACTCATGAGTGCTTATATTATATCAGACTCTTCACTCATGAAGAAAGGCTCTATCAAACATAATCCATTATTGGAGGGAGTCTTTTTCTTTTCTCTCCCCTTCACTTAAAGCTCATCAAATCTGTTCACATTGTATTTTTTATTTAAATAGGATATTAAATTGGTAAATTTGATCATAAATTATTTTTTTATCCAAAAGGAGGACGGTTAATAAAAAAAAAAAAGAGCTTGACTTGTATGTAAAACAAGATTGTGTAAGTTTTTATAACATTTAAATTTCAGACATCTTAGTTGAGAAGAGATGCAGAATTGTTCAAAAACATTCAATTGCTCTCTTTGGAAATTGACAGTTTAATAAATTTCATTTAACTTTATTTTGCACAGAACTACATTGGAACTAATAAGCAAGTTAGATAGACCCAAGACACATCTTTCCTCATGTGTTTCTCACTCTAGACATTTTATATTCTAAGCAGAGTGAGTCATTTTTTACTATTGTATATGCTTTAGTTCTCAAAACACATAGAATTTATTTCTCCAGAAAATGCTCTTCAAAAACATTGACGGTCAAAAATTGTCATCACTTCTTTTGAGGATACATCAATGGCACAGTCTCTCAGGAAGTAAGAAGGCACACTATAACCCATAGAAATTCTTTTCCAAAAACTAAACTGAAATACAAATACCTAGTAAAAACAATAAAAAAACGAGGCTTCCCTCCCAATTGTTCTTCTAATTAGTGCCACATATCAATTTCCTTCTGGATTCCATAAATTCATTTGAGGATGACTAAATAAGTACCAGAAATCGTGTTCACGTGAATGATAAATATGTAAATATGTGGCTTAATAGCCACAAGCATTCACTAGAAACTATATGAAAATCATATGAAGATCAATAAATTTTGGCTTTTCATAGTCCAAGCTCTTGGCTACCAGTTCTAGCAACAAATTGGCACTTATAGACTGCCATAGGCAAGTTTTATTATAGATGAATTGTATTTTCATCTTGTTATTGAATGATTTTTGTGTCTAAATCCACTCTAGTGAAAACAGTTTTTAGAAAACCGTTTATTGATCTATTGGTGAATATAAACTATATTTATATATTCATATTAAGAATCATACGTTGAGTGTATATGTATATATATATATAGAGAGAGAGAGAGAGAGAAATACACACACATATATCAAGGGTTACAAAACATTATTAAACTTTATTAAAGTAATTTAATATTTGAGCAAATTTCAAAATTAAATTTGAAAATTTCTTTGAGTCCATTCAATCTTTACATGATGCATCAATTTCTTCTAGTATTATGTAACTAAAATAATAAAATAGCATATTTCAACATTTTCCTAAATCTAAAATAGTTCCTTATTTTCTGAATTAATGTTTACTTCTATGACAATAATACGATAAGAGTGAAAGGCCACAGAGTCACACACATTAATTCTTAAACAGATATTCAAGTTCATTCTCATTTAAATCTTGTCAAGCTAATTTCACATGCAGGTGGAAAACTTAGAGATATTTTAATTTTTTTAGTATGATTTTAACATAGAAGAAATATGACATGGTCATTATTCAAAATTCAAAATAATCAAAAGTGTTGTTGTTGTTGTTGTTTGTTTGCTTTTACTTCTTGCACTTTTGACAAAAGATAAAAGAGAGAATAAGCTTGGAGCAAGGGTATTATCTCCTTTTCAGCCTGAGGACCTTCTTTTCCATAAGTTTTATTTTCCCAGATAATTATTTATTTAATAAGCACATACTTGGAAAAAGCATTTCATTACAACAACATTGACATTTTCAAAAACAATTTTCTGAACTAAGATACATCTTTTTCAAAACTGGCTATAAATTTTTAGGTTTACAGTTGAATTATTACAGTTATACAATATTGTACTCAGTATAAACCCTATAAGACATAAAATTAAATGAGGTTTTAACCTTTCAAAAGATCTCCATTTTTTATTAAAATACAGTTTCAACAGAAAAATTCATTTTTAATGCAATTCACACTAAGATGTTTGCACATGTGTTTCTAATCTCTATATTTCTAATTATTACTACTGAGAGTCGATTACTTTCTGAGCTCCTTGGCATCTGAGCATGGATATAAAGCCATCAGGTAGATTTCAATGGTAATGTTTTTCA
>NW_008344194.1:1283951-1285478 GCF_000622305.1 Nannospalax galili | reverse complement strand
GGTTTTAATTTCCATTTCCCTACTTATTAGTGATGTTGAACAACTTTTAAGATGTTTCATAGCCATCTTTACTTATTCTTTTGAGAACTCTCTGTTTAACAAATTAGCCCATCTTTTAATTGCATTGCTTCTTGTCTTGATTCTCTGTTTTTTTGAGTTTGTTATAAATTCTGGATATTAAACCTCTGTCGGATGTGTTGCTGGTAAAGATTTTCTCCCATCCTGTGGGTTTTCTGTTCGCTTCTCTGGTTGCCTCCTTTGATTTACAGAAGCTTTTTAGTTTAATGAAGTCCTATTTGTTAATTCTTGCCCTTGTTTCCTGAGCCCTTGATGTCTGGTTTATAAAAATCCTTTCCTACACCTATATCTTGTAGGTATTTCCCAATGTTTTCTTCTAACAGCTTCAGGTTTCAGGCTTTACATTGAGGTCTTTGATCCATTTGGAACTAACTTTTGGGCAGGGTGAAAGATGGGGGTTTAGTTTCATTCCTCTACAGTGGGAGATCCAGTTTTGCCAGCACCATTTGCTGAACATTCTGTCTTTCCTCCAGTAAATATTCTTTGCCCCATTTTCAAATATCAGGTGGTTGATATCATATTTACTCATATTTGGGTCTGCAAGTTTGTTCCATTAATCTATGGGTCTATATTTGGGCCTGTACCATGTTGTTTTTATGACCATAGCTCTGTAATACAGCTTAAAATCTGGTATAGTAATACACCCGGCATTGCTCTTAGTGCTCAGAGTTGTTTTGGCTATCCGAGATCTTTTGTGCCTTCATATGAAAATTAGGATGTTTTTTTCCAATTCTGTGAAAAATGTCATGGGGATTTTGATTGGCATTGCATTGAATCTATAAATGACTTTTGGTAGGATGGTCATTTTTGCAATATTAATTCTTCCAATCCATGAGCATCGGAGATCCTTCCATCTTCTGATGTCTTCCTCAATCTCTTTCTATAATGATTTAAAATTTTCATTGTAGATCTCGTTAATGTATTTGGTCAGGTTTATTCCAAGGCATTTTTTTTCAGCTATTGTGAAGGGGAGTGTTTCCATGTGCTCTTACTCTGATTGCTTGTTATTGGTATATAGAAAGTCTACAGACTTTTGTAGGTTAATTTTGTAACCTGCCACTTTTCTGAACTTGTTAATAATTTCTAGGAGTTTTCTGGTAGAATTTTTGGTGTCTCTTAGATATAATATCATATCATCTGCAAAAGGGATAATTTGATCTGTTCTTTTGAATTATTACTCCTTTAATTTCCAGCTCTTGTCTTCTTGCTTTTGCAAGAGTTTCAAGCACTGTGTTAAAGAGAAGTGGGGATAGTGGACAGCCTTGTCTTGTTCCTGATTTCATGGGAATGCTTCCAGTTTTACTCCATCTAGAGTGATGTTGGCTGTGGGTTTGTTATATATGGCTTTAATTATGTTGACGTATGTTTCCTCCAGTCCAGTTCTCTCTAGGACTTTAAACATAAAAGCATGTTGAATTTTGTCAAAGGCCTTCTCTTCATCTATTGAGA
>NW_008344194.1:1282099-1283808 GCF_000622305.1 Nannospalax galili | reverse complement strand
GCAAGTATCTTTTTGAGAATTTTTGCATCTATGTTCATTAAGGATATGGGTATATAATTTTCGTTTTTGGTTGTATCTTTACCTGGCTTTGGTATTAGAGTGATGCTGACTTCATAGAAGGAATTTGGAACTTCTCCCTCCATTTCTATCTTTTTGAATAATTTAAGTAGTATTGGATGTAGATCTTCTTTAAATGTCTGATAGACTTCTGCTATAAATCCATCAAGTCCTGGGCTTCTTTTAGTCAGGAGGTTTTGTATTACTGTTTCAATTTCTTTTTGTGTTATGGGTCTGTTTAAGGTGTTAATCTCTTCTTGGTTTAGTTTTGGTGGTTCCCATGCCTTTAGATATCCGTCCATTTCTTTTAGGCTTTCAAATTTAGTAGCAAATAGGTTTTTAAAGTATTCACTTAAAATGTTCTGTATCTTTCTAGTGTCTCTTTTCTGGTGTCTGTTATGATGTTTCCCCTTTCATTTCTGATTTTGTTGATTTGGAGGTGCTCTTTCTTTCTTTTGGTTAACTGGGCTAGCGGTCTGTCAATCTTGTTTATCTTTTCGGAGAACCAGCTCTTCGATACGCTGATTCTTTATATTGGGTTTTTTTTTGTTTCAATTTCATTAATTTCTGCTCTTCCATAAGTTTTAATTTAAGTTGACATTGCCAATGAAAACATTAGAATTTGAGATTTCACTTTAATCCTTCTGAGTAGAAGACAAAGGAGGAACAGAAAATATATCAGCCCTATGGATTTCATCATTTTATCCTTTTTTCTTTCCATCTGAGAATACCATCTCTGAAGGTGTCAGCTTACAGAGCTGATATATGGCTGTGCATGGCACAGTCTGAACTGGTATAACCTTAAGCTTTATAGTTTCATACTCAGCAACAAAAGATAAGAGTGATTTGCTAAGAAATCAAGGGAAGAATGCTAGCAAAAAGGCAGTATAAGTACTTCTTTTACCTTTTTTAATGCAAATTCAATATTTAAAAATTCCATATTAATCATATGGTATTTTCAAAATACATTTCAGCAGATAATCTGAAGATTATTCATATTTTTGTCTGCTGAAAATGCGATTCAAAATTTTGTTAAATAAAATTAAAGCATAGCATCTCCTTTTATTGAGCAGCTTCTCAGAGGTTACTCTGCTTAAAGTAAGTCACTACTGAGCACAAACAAAAGAGTGCCCAAATGGGTGAGAGAGCTGGAACAGTAGACTCAAACCCCTGTACCAGTAAGAGCCAAAGAAAATAAACAATACGATATATAGACATACATCTGATCACTGATGTGTGGAATACTGAAGATTTACAAATGCATTTACCCCAAACTATGGTTTACCTATGTATCATCTTCTGACATATAAACTAATTTACTCCCCTCAAAGAGCAATCTTCTAAGTACAATGCAATGATTCACGTACTGTATTTATCACACTGTTATTCAAGCGAAAGAATCAGATTTTCTAATACAAATAAAGTGAAGATGGTTCTTCCAATTTAAGGTCCATAAAAACTTATTAAAGATAAAAGCAGGTTATTTAGCAGCATTGGACTTCATGCGTTCCAATATGGGCAACAGAATGAAATAGAAATTTCAGTGATGGAAAATCATCTTCTTTCCCTCTAGATAGTATAATAACATTTTAAATCATGTTTGACATTTGCAAGCTGAGTGGGCTGGCATCCTTGTAAAGCCTTCATGATTT
>NW_008344194.1:1265557-1280797 GCF_000622305.1 Nannospalax galili | reverse complement strand
CCTGAATCCACCACTCCAGCCTTAGAGGACAAAAGAAAAATGAGGAGGAACCCGATAGAGGGATGCTTTGGGAAGCCCTTGTCAAGAAACTTCAATGTACTCTCATATGAACATTTGAAAATTGCCCTGCTCTGACTTTTTTCTAGTTCCCTGTCTAGAACTTGTAATGATAATTACTCTTGCCTTTACTTTTCCTTTACATCTCCTATTCACCAGTCAAGGACTTTCTTTTGCCCCTACATATAAGAATTATACAATCTGGGAGTCTTTTAGATAGACCCACTGAAGGGGTACTCCAATTGCCTTGCCCTGCGTCCCTGTTCAGCATGGAAGAAGCCAGAGCGGTCTGTATCCTAATTCCTTTTCTGCAAGTTGGGTAACCTCTTGAAAGGATGGTATGATAAGAATAGGAAGTAGGAATTGGCTAAGCAGTAAGGGTAAAAAGATCCCAAAGAAAAGTAGCCAGTCAAGAAACTGGCTAAAACTCACAATGTCCTTGGGACTCTGAGCAACATATTCAGTTCTATAGGCCAAAAATGTCAAAAGTATTTGGGAACTTTTTTCTAACCCTTAAAAGATTTTAGGGTTACCTCTTCAGAGGGGTAATGTTAGAGTAGCCAAAAGCCCCATTAAAAAAATAAAAGAAGAAAGAATACAAGAAGTCATCAGAAAAAAGTGATGGGGAGATATGGGAGGAGTTGGAGGGGAGGAAGTGGGCATGGATTTGATCAAAACAACTTATATGCATGTACAAAATTCTCAATAAATTATTTTAATATAAAAAATATCAGCTACGTGAATACATTTATACATATGCACTTGATGTAAACATAGAATATTTACATCTTCTATCAGAATATATGTGATAGCAGAATAAACTGGCTTTATGTTAAAATTGACTAGAAGAATTAGTTATCCAAGTTTTAGTTTTTACTCCTGTGTATGTGTTTATGTGTGTGTGCTACTTCTGTGGGAATGCCTGAGTAGGCCCGAAGACTGTATCAGAATCCATGGAGCTGAGTTATAGGAAGCTGTGAGCCACAGGATGAGGGTACAGGGACCTAAACTTGGGTCCTCTCTAAGAGCAATAAGTGCTCCAAACTGCTGAATCCTTTCTAGAGCCCAGCCACAGGACTAGGTTTTTTTTTTTTATTTTTTTTTAAAAAATATTTTATTTAAATATTTTATATGTATGAGTGTATTTCCTGCATATAGGTAAGTGCACCCATGTCGTTCAATGCCTGCGGAGGACAGAAGATATTGTCGGGTCCCCTGGAACTGGAGTTATGGACAGTTGTTAGCTGCCAGGTGGGTGCTGGGATTCAAACCCAAGTCTTCTGCAAGAACAGTCAGAGTTATTAACTGCTGTATTATATCTCCAGCCCCAGAATTAGTTATTTTTAAAGAGTTTCTATTCTGTGCTTCAAAACATTATATAGCCACATTCAAACAGAAAAGCATTGTAGGGACTCAAATTTCCAAATTAATACTGTATTCTGAACATACAATATGATCTATAGATAGATCTATATCTATGGAGCAGTGGGAGGAGATCAGAGCATAGAGGGACAATTGTCTATTCCTGCCCAGAAGCAAACACATACTCTGAGGAACCAGCCAGGCCTATCTTTGCATTTGGTGACATGTTAAGTCTTATGAAACTCAGCAACATAAGGATTATATTTATAGGTGATTTGCTCTTTAAAAGGAAGAAATACAGGTGTGCTTTTCTATTCAAAGCTGATTTTGAAAATAAAACAAAATCAGAGCAGTAAAAGGAAAATATTCCCTTACTCAATTTGTATTTTATATACAACCTAAAGCCAACTTTATCCTGTGGGGATTTAAAGGCATCTGAGACTTTGGTTTAGAAGTGGGAAATAATGATGAAATTTCCATGGCCATTTTCTGGGTCACTTTCTCAATAAAAAGGTCAGAGCCAGCTGATAACTCTGCCTTCTGAGTACCTGTTTTAAATACATTAATGTATTTCTTTTTATCATTTAGAGGACATATATTATATTTTCCAGTAGATACCTGGAATTATGGTTGATTTTTAAATCTCAAATTGTAGAATTAGCTGGAAAAGAGCAGAGAAGAGATTTGGAAATTTGGCATTATCGCCTAGATTTCATACTCAAAATCATGACTTTTACATGTTTCTAGTCCAGAATGTGAGTAAAATATACAGAAATGATTATATTTGCATAACTAATATGATCCACAATTATTTAACAGTGAATATTGAGAGCAAGAAAGTTATTCTAATGCATACAGAAACTCAGTGAAAAGAAGTCAGAATTTAGTCAGAAGAATAATAGTTAAACTTACGTTAGAAACTCATATTACTGACCACACACTCTTCTAAGTAATTTGCATTCTTAGTTCAGTTAATCCCTACAATAACCCAATGAGAAAGATACTATTATTACACTCATTTTAATGATAGGCAACTGAGACTAAGGGAGATCAAGTAACTTGCATGATAACATAAACTATCCATAAAATTGTGCACTTTAATTACACAGTTATACATCAAATCACTGTACCACTTCTTTAAGAAGAGAATTATAATATTGCAAGGCTGATTTCTAAGTGGAAGGAAAGATAGCATTTTATATACTCTTTTGAGAGCAAGCAGAGATACTGAAGAAAATTTTTCAGTTGACTCCTTATGCCTATGGTGTGAATGAATGGTACACAGGTTTTTTTGTTGTTGTTCATAACCATCCAAATTTAGGTATTCCCCTCGATATGCATAATAAAATTTATTAGATGAGTAAATGAACTGACAAATGGATAAATATATGGACCTCTGCTTAAAAATTCTTAAACTTTTATATCTGGAGCAATTCACATACATATAAAATTTTAAGACTAGCATAGACAGAAGACATAATTTGATATTGATTTAAAAGTTGTATTCTACCAATACTGTTGATTATATTTTCAAAAATGATGGGAATTTATATAACTTCATTCTCTGAATCTCCAGTATAATTTTCCTCATAATACCTGTAATTAAATAGGAAATGTCACTGTTTATAGGAAAGGATGAATAAAAGAGTCCCCAGAAAGCTTTGCTATTTTTGAAGTCACTAAGATATCTATCATTACAATTTAGTTTTTAAAAAGTTCCCCTCAGCTCTCCTATTTTAGCCATAATCAGCCCCTTTATCTTTTGTATGGAGAAATTTTTGTGATATTATCAGAAATTTTGATATGCAATTTTAATGACTAAAACTGAGACTTTCAGAAAGACTGAGAAAGTACAAATTCTTGTGATTTATTTGAAGTAGTGTTACATCCTAACACATTTTCCATTAACATTTCCCCATCCACCTATCAACAAATTCCTCTTTTTTTTCCCTTTCAGTTTGTTACTGCCATGACTGCAACAAGACAGAGACAGAACCAGAAATTCCAAAGACTGATTTAAAAATAACATGTTCAAAATTAGCAAAAGAACAGATGGGTTGGGCTGCTACATGCGTGCACTCTCCATTATACTAAATCAAGTTAGAACGAAATAAACATCTTCTTTCATCTCTGCCTAAATATCCACTTACAGCTTAAACTGGAAGTGACTATTGATTGTTTTCAACTCTGCCTGGTAGCTGTAAGTGCTAAATTAACTCTCTAAAGAACTTGCTCAGGATATTTTTGGGAGACACGTAAAAAGGCATGACAAATGAGAAAACTCCAGGAGAAATTTATATTTTGAAGAACAGCAGTAGGAAATACCAGCTTCTCAGTTATGGCATTTGTTTAGTTTTGTATCAATTGCTTTTCTTGCTCTGAGTCTAGGTTAATCTGTGAAGCTAAAGTGACCCTATTAGCATAGGTTTGCATGCTCGACATATATATTACATAATGTTTTGCACATTTATATATATTGGGGAGAAAAAAAATACTTCTTTTTCCAAAATTTAAGACTGTGGTTAATTGTATCTAAATATTTGCATTCCATATTTAATTTTTATGATTCCGTCCTTCATGTGCCTAGGCTCAGAAATTCTGAACCTTAACTTGGAGTCTCCATCTCCTTTTTGTGATTTCCACCTCCTTGGCACACTTAGCCGTGCATTTCCGCACTGTACCTTCCATCTGTGTCGTAATCTTTACTCGTATGGCTGTTTCTCGAAGTCCTATTCACAGTTAGCTTGACCTTAGATTTGCACCTCTCAGTTCAATGTCATATTGAACATATAAAGCTGAATATTTTAGATTTAACAGTTGAAGATAAAACAGGAACTCACCTTCCCAGTTTTCTTTTCAAATGTATTATATATGAAAAAGCACCAATGTTCTTACGTTACTGCTTTTCTCTCTTCCTAAATTACTTTTCTTCCTGTTCCTCACACGTCAGAGACACTGATGAAAGAATGAATAATCGTTTTGTCTACTATCTAAGAATTTGAACTCATGTCTTTGGAATGCCAACAAAAGAGTTCTGTTCACTATTCTGCTAATGGCAAGTGATATCAGTCAGCAGAGACTATTATGGTATATCTATGTCAATACTGTATTTTCCCAGTATCAAATAACCCTCCTCGCAATTTTCCAGGACGGATAGAAACCTTATCCCACCTGTAATTCAACCCGCTAATATTTTGTCGTGGACTGTGGGCAGTCTGCTAAAATAAGAAAAGACATAGCTTGTGATTAAATCACTCTGTATTTGAAGCTCAGATTTTTATCCCACAAATCATTTTTCTGCAATTTTCTCATTTGTTAAATTCAGTGCTTAAACTGAATGATCTGAGAGTTTTTCCCAGCTCTGAAACTTAATGGAAATGAAAAGTCTGATGATCTAGACCTTAAGGAAAAAAATCATTTTACAGGCTTGACTTCCAAAGAATTATATATTGGTCTTTTATCTTCCCTGATGCTACAAGGTTCAGTTTTCCTAGTTCTTATGATAGTTCTTACAGGCTCTGCTTGAATATTGTTCATTTCATGTTGAGACCATTCTTTTATCTGGTAAGAACCCTCAGATTTTTCCCTGGAATTCTTCACCTAAAAGGCCTCATTTCCTTCTCACTGAATCTTTTGATGCTCCTAATGCCATTCATTATTTGGTTGAGGAAGCTTTGCTGAATAATGGCTTATGGCCCCACCTCCTTAGGTAGCTGTCCACTGACAGACTTGTTCATCTGCTTCACAGTTTTCAGCTTCCTTGGCACCACCCAATGCCTCTTCTCACTCTCTCTTACTTCCAAAGAAAACTTCTTATTGTCAATGGGTCTTCTCTCCCAGACATGGTCCTGTTTTCTCCTTTCTACTCATGTTCAAGGTCTGTTTCCTTCTTTTTCTGTTGTGTGCAGACCTCTTTCACATCTTTTGTTTGTCAATTCCTTTGTCTTCCTGCAAATATACAGACTGAATGCTAACTGATGTGGAGAAGTGCAAAAGCATTGATAAAATTGTGTGAACTAGACACAAATATGGGAAAATAATCAGGACCTAGAGATTGATGAGCAATTGTCTAAATGGCAGACTGTTCCATACACAAGATGGGAATGAGATACAGTCTATGGTACATCTCCAAAAGATCTAGGGATTCAGTTATTTTATCATTAACCTTCAGGAAGAGGCAGTTTCTTTCAACTAGATCTGCCTAGAAAGATTCTTCTCTGTTCTGTGAATCTGACAAATTTAGACTGCTTATTTTAGCTTCCCTTCTATATCAAACTCCAAGAGATTAATGTTTCCAAACCTAATTGCATCTGAAGAGCTTTATTCAGTAGATTAGTATTCTGGTTGGACATCAAAGGCAAAAATTATACTTAAGACATTGTGCTGTATAGCTTCAATTCCTGGGTGAAGGGAAACTCAACTGAGGAATTTCCACGATTGGTCATTTCTTTAGATCATTTTCTTGATGATGAGTGGTGTGGGAGGGCCCAGCCCACTGTGGGTAACTGCCATCCCTAGGCAGGTGGTCCTAGACTGAACAAGAAAGTAGACAGACCAGGTGTCAGGGGAGAAAGCCAGTAAGCAACATTACTCCATGATCTATACTTTTGTTCCTACACCGAGATCCTGCTCTTTTTCTCCTTGTAAGCTCAAGATGAAATAAACCCTTTCCTCCCCAAGTTGGTTTTGATCAGTATTTTATCACACCAACAGAAAGTAACTAAAACAGACATCTCTCCTACATTGACTGCTTTTGGTCTGGCTAGCAATAGTATAAAGCTCTACACAGGTGAACATCATGTGCAGTGGATATGGGAAGCCCATTGCACCTTGGGTGATTGAGAAGAAGGTTGACAGGTCGTTTATTTAATTACATTTAAAGAGTTATCTTAATCTTTTACAAATCTGCCAGCTTTGTGATAACTCCAAAGGGGCTGAAGGAAGACTTTGTTTTACTTCATTGGAAACTTGATCTTAAAAGATGCCTGTTCATTTAAAGGTACATAAAAGCCAACATATTAAAATACAAAAAAGTAAAGAAAATTTAATGCTATTCATATCTTCTATGAAAAATGACCATGGTGGGGATAACCTGCCAACTAAAATCCTTGAAGGGCTTTCAGGTATTATTCAGCAAACTCTCCAAGTCATGCCAGGCTTCCTGATGCTTAGATCTCATGTTGCACAGGCCTCTCTAGAGCTCATTCCTCTGTTTATCCTAAGGGAACAGAACCTGACCTTTATCCTTAAGATTTTGCCACAATTTATTTCACTTCAAACCCTTTTCCATCTCCCCAGATTGCTACCATGCACTGAGCTCACTCTACCCCCTCCTCTAAGCTACTCCATATGGTATGGAAAAATGATTTTGTGTTCATGTCTACTGACATATAGATGGTGTCTTACTAGCAGCCTTTGACTCTATTTTGAGAGAGACAGATGACTACAGGACTTTGGGCAGTTCTAGAAACTGTCAGGTATCAGTCATCCAGCACAGACTGGATAATAGAAACTACCTTATAGAATTATTGGGATGAATTTAAACTGTGAGGGCATATTGAATATATTAAAATCATGTCAAGGAAGCTGGACCCAAGTACTTATCAGACATGTCAGATCATGGAAGAGTATAACTCTGTCACCTGGACCCCATAAAGTGATGGAGAGCTAACTCTGTGAGGCACGGCCCTATACCAGCCTATCATCTGATACCTGGTATGTGCTTAAAGGACCACAGAATCCGGAGTAGGCTTGGTCCCCGATATTGACAGACTACTTGACTGCCAGTCCCTCCAATTGTTCACCATTTTGGATCTGGACCTTACCTTCTGTTGCCTGTTCCTGACCCTTTTTCTGCCCTAGACCCAGTTTTTCCTTTCACCTCACAGCTGGACTCTGCAGATTCTCTCTCATATCCTGATTCCAGCAGCTCCCTTCTGACACTGGTCCAGTTTGTTATTGTAGCAACACAGAGCCTCTCTTAACCTACTTCTGAAACCTCTTGAATTCTACTCCAGACATTTTGAGCTGTGTTTATTCTCCACATATATTTCCCATATGTCCAAACTATTTCCATGAATTAGTCTCAACCACTCTGAGCATTAAAATGATATGGGCATGGTCTAAAACTCCCAAAGCTGGGACATACCACAAAGCATTAAAAAACTTTAAAATGATTTCCTAGTGATAAGATTCATATAGTAACAATCTAGGAAACAAACAAACATAAAATATAAAATCTCTTTTGTTGACTCTAATAGTAATAGGAATGTAAAAGACATGGAGATATATTTACTGTGTATTGTGTGATATGAAAGTAAATATTAGTAATTAAGATGGAAATAAAAGAACTTGCATTCATATCAGCCAGACTATTGAGGCAAGCATGTTTTTATGACAAATTGCTGTTATTGAGACCATTAAGCCTTGCAAATTTATTGTTACTCAATACACTCTGACATTGTGGAAAGATACAAACATCTTGGTCTGTTTCTGGCATAGTTCACTCAGCATATGTAAAGCACAATTTTAGTTAAGGTTTCTTCTAAATACTCTCTTTGTAAACAAATTTCCTTTAATTTATGATGCAACCAGAACAAATAGTTCTCCTGACAACATCATAGCCTCGCTACCTTTCTTCCTAGTCCAGATAATCCAATATTTATTTATAAGGACTGTACTGTCTGTCGAACTTCAGCTATTTGACAGAACAATCCAGGAGGACCATAATTACATCTGATTTTGTAAGCACAATATCCCCATCCTACTCAAGCAAAAACAAAGCAAGTCACCAGGCATGGTGGCCTGCACACCTCTAATCCCAGCTCTCAGGAGTCAGAGGTAGGTGGATCTCTGTGATATTGAGGCCAACCTGATCTATATAGAGAGTTCCAGGCCAGTTGTAGCTACAGGAGGGAGACCCTGTCCCCAAAAGACTAAAAAAAAGAAGTTAAAATTTATTTGCTAATATGCAGATTCTTTTTTAAAAAACATAATTCATTTATTATTTTCTTTTTCTAATTTTATTTATTGTTTTTATGTGTATGAGTGTATCGCCTGCATGTAGGAAAGTGCACCTGTGTTGTGCAATGCCCGCGAGGACAGAAGAGGCCGTTGGAATCCCCTGGAACTGGAGTTACAGACAGTTGTTAGCTGCCATGTGGGTGCTGGGATTCGAACCTGGGTCTTCTGCAAGAACAGTGTTCTTAACCACTGAGCCATCTCTACAGCCCCTTATTTGTTATTTTCACTTTGTGTGTATGCATGTATTGCCTGCATGTAGGTAAGTGCATCTGTATTGTGCAATGCCCATGGAGGACAGAAGTGGCTGCCAGAACGCCTGGAACTGGAGTTACAGACAGGACAGTTGTTAGCTGCCATGTGGGTGCTGGAATTAGAACCTAGGTCTTCTGCCAGAACTGCCAGTGTTCTTAACCACTGAACCATCTCTCCAGCCCCCAAAGTACAGACTTTTAAATGTACGTGAATATGTTAATCAATCAGTCAATACATAGGTCCATAATGGTGGTATAGTTATATTGACAACTCTGCTCCTAACTTTCAATGATAATTTTACTGGATCTGATTGCACTGGCAAAATGATATTCTCCATTGGAATGAATTGCTCTTATGCTTCTGAACCCTGGACCCAAGGTATAATCACTCATGAACATATGCTCATGTAGAGACCAGTCTTACTTTATTCTCCCACCCAGTACAAATGAATGCAAACCACTAATTGTCGACCCAGTGTAACACATTCTGTTCATGCAGTTGTTCAAGAAAAGTGTGATTACATTTAGGCTTGGGCGTATTTTGTTAAAAAAAAAAAATGCCATGTTGAAAATTTCTTCAGCTGTTGGTTCACAGAGAGTGTCAGACCTGTGGGTTGTCACATGGCCAAATAAGGAAGGCAACACAACAGGCATATTAATTAGTATTGCATAAGCACAGCCATAATGAGGGTTAATTGTTGGCAGAAGCAGTTACTATAGGACACAAAACGCACATAAGTCTTCTGTGTATAGCTACAGGGGGGGAAAAGCCAGGAAAATGAGGGGTTTCTTCCCCCAAATTCACACTCCTTAACATGTTAGCATAAGGTGTAGAAATGCTCTACAGAGATGTTCTTGCCAGCTGAGGTCCTTGCCCTTACCAATACCACGCTGCCTTTATTCCCATCCATTACCCTCATCCTTTCCATGTACATTTTTACTAACAACTGTTTCTCTGATTCCTGCAATCTAGACTAGCTCACTCAATTTCTAAAAACAATTTCATGCTCGGTTGGTTTTGCAGCCTGTATTTGATCTTAGTATAAAAAGAAAAGGAACGAAATTCATCACTACTCACATAAAACACGCTGTTCGTCAATAAACCCAAGAAGTAAGTGGGGAAATGAAGAGTTTCTCATGAACTTGAATTACTGTACACTGATATCCACCTTTAATCAAATTTTGAGTGATTCAATAAGGCTTAATAGTCAAATTTCAGTGTTATACATAATATTCTCATAAATCCTAAAGGGGAAAAAAACCTGTATGTGGCTATTTTACTAATTCCATTTACCCTATATTAATTTAATTCAAACATCTCTAAGAACAATAACCATCAGTTACATCAAATTATACTCTATGTAGAGCATTCTGAAGATATGAATTAAAATCTGAAAAAATAATAAGGCATCTAACACGAGTGACCTGAACTCAATGGTCCTTAGAATAACACCCTAAGGAAGGTGAAGAGCATTAGAGTGGGCGAGGAGTGCTCTCAAATACCTGAAATCTGCTTAAAGTCCATCGTTCTGGTACCCAGCATTCACTGAATATCTCCTCACATGGAAAGAAATAACATGCTCCAAGTTTTGAGTAAGGAGAATAATTTTGGAAGTATCTAGGAATGGTATGCTTCAAAAATCATTCAAGTACTTTTTTCCATCTTTAAACTAAATGAAATGTCACATCATAAAATCATTTTGAATTAAAAAAAAATAGATGGTTATCAGGTTGAAGGAATAATTCCTGTAATTCAGTTAGAAATCTACAAAGTACAACAAATATTAAGATAATCACTGATTTTCAATAATTCCACTGCAAGGGCACAAGTCTCTAGTGAGACTGACTCTCTCTCTCTCTCTCTCTCTGTGTGTGTGTGTGTGTGTGTGTGTGTGTGCATGCACGCATGTGCATGTGTTTGTATGTATGAGAGCATGCTTGGTAGTGTGTGAATAGCATCCTTCTTAACAAATTCTCATGGGCTTATTTCAAGGGTGGATGGGATTCTATGATGGATCAATTCCATATAACAATGGCTTATGAACTCCAGATGTAATGCTTTTGCACTTTTTCTAATAAGCAGAAGGATTTGTCAGAAAGAGCCTTCCTTTCCATGAGAGCCTAGGCAACTAGCAACATCTACTTTGAATTTGTATAAAATGTCAAGTGGTCTTTCAGTTGAACAAAGCAATCAAGAGTAAAACTATTTTCATTTATATCTCAGCAGCATATTACACAGTATCCGGCAAAGTCTGTATTTCTGGAATACAATTTGTCCATCCCCTGGCCAGGATGCAACACACAAATAAGAACAATAGGAAGACTGCACACACTTTTTTCAATGCAGACTTCAAGAACAATAGACTAAATATTTATTCAATATAGTTATGTGAGGGACAAGGAGAGCACAATAGACAAATTGGACAAAACTTTTCAATACAGTCCAAAAGATAAACCATAGCCTATAAAAAATCATTCTCAAATCTACAGAATCAATTAACAAGCTATTCCTTACTGATGATATAAAGACATTTTTATAGAGTTGGGAAGTTAATTAGGAAATGACGGTGCTTTGTAATCTCTTTTGGTGCTTCCATAAGTTCACTGAGTATTTTTAGGTTCAATTTGTTTATAAATATGGAAAATATTCAAGATATGATTCATGTAAAGAAACAGAGGACATTTGTAAAAAATCAAGCATTTTACAAAACAAAACTATATTCACCTGAATATATTAGTCAAACCTATTAATGATGAGTTGCACAGAAAGGCAAAAAGTGGAGTATACATGTTAGAAAATTTGGGGTCTTTAGGGGTAATGGTTTAATAAGATTTTAATTTTCTTTTCTTAGGTTTTGATCATTTTGGTCTTATGCTAGCAAGAACATGATCCAAAAAATAAATTTAATTAAAAATATTTGCTACTAGCTTAGTTCATTGTAGTATTTTTGTCTTGTCTTAGCTAAACATGCATAGAGCTCAGCAGAACGGTGACATACGTAAGAGTCAAACTACACTTTGGGAATTAGCAAAGCAATGAGTATGTGCTATGGGATGAAAATGAACTATGTGTCTTAGAAAGGCAATAGTGATGTAAAATAATCATGAAAAGACCTCAGATCAAAGGGAAAATATAGAACTTATTAAAAAAAATAAAAAACAGATTATTTCTGCCCAATACCAGAGATTCAAGGAACCTTATAAAAACAAGGTGAGCCAAGTATGAGTTCTGCATTTCTTTAAAGGGATGCATTTGTGCATGTATGTGTGTGTGTGTGTGTGTGTGTGTGTGTGTGTGTGTGTGTGCAGGAATGTGATAGGTTGTATGATGCTGTGTGGGCAGATGTGAGTTTAAGCGCAAGAATGTGGTGGATAAGTCAGACAGCAGATGATTTTTTATGGGTAAGAGCAATGTAAGTGACTGGGTTTGTCTTTCCTATTTTTTGTTGTTCTCTTTTTCCCTTTCATTGTTTGTGTGTAGCTGTTCAAGTGTGTAGATTTGTATGTAGGAGTGTGTGTAGAGGTCAAAGGTTGACATCAGGTGTTTTTCCAAATCACTTTCTATACCCCCCCCACACCCCTTATTTTGACAGTGTCTCACTGAACCTGGAACTGGCTGATTAAGCTAGATTGGCTGGTCAGCAAGCCCCAGGGATTTATAATTCTCAGTGGAAAAACACAGCGATGCCTGACTTTTTAAGTGGGTGCTGGAGATCCAACTCAGGTTCTCATGTTTGTATACAAGTACTTTATGGACTGAGTCATTTCTCTAGCCCTCTTGTAATTATGTTTAAATTCACAAAGAGCTACACCTATAATAAATTCTACAACCCCTAAGTGTTCAAGTGAAGTTGTACACAGTAAGAGATGCAAGGGACCAAGCCAGCCCAGAGAAAGATCTCTAACATCATCCTTCCCCTGGACTGATGGCTCTGTTTTCATTGTCCTACCCCTACTCTGCCACACACCCACCACAAGAAGTAGCTAATATTCTCTTCTCTCATCAAAGATTAGCATTTCTTGTCATGGAAGGCTTGTCAAGGAGGCCCCAGTGCTCTCTTTTCTGGGTCTGGGTCCTTTTAGTCACTATGTCTGTACGAGCCATCCATGATGAAACTCGGTGGCAGTACTCAACGCAGGTGGGTTAACACTGGGACCTCATGACAAAATCATTCTCCAGAGTAGGAAGCATAGAAGAGGTAAGGGTGATAAGGTAAGAAAACATTTTACTTCTACAAGACTTTCTAATTTACCTTACCTCATATTTTCAATGTAATTTGTTCTTTACAACAATGCAAGCTATTCAGAGTAGTGTATTTCCCTATTATCATTATTAATACTATCATACAGATAAATAGAAGAGGATGAGAGTTTTCACTGTTTACTGAAAATCTTATTTAAAGAGTAATGAAAAAGATAAATTGTCAATCGCATTCATTTTTGGAGGGATTTTGCCTTTAAAGTCCATCAGCATTGTCAAAAATCATACAAAATCCACTTCTCAGTTGCTAGTTCCTATTTGCTGTGATGCCCTGACAAGAACAACTTAAGGAAAGAAGGGTTTGCTCTGGGCTACAGTTCGAGGGCATGATTTTACTGGTTTATTACAAAGACACCCACAGACAATAAGTAAACAAGTAGGCATTTCTGTGGTAAAATAAAACCTTATCTTAAAAAACAACCACCATATCGATTTAACACTGTAGTTGTAGTTGCTCATTCTTGGTACATCAATCATTTATACTGTAGGATAATACCCCATAATGCAAATTCCATGTAAAATATAATATATGGCTGAAGTTGTAGAATTATCTAGAGAACATGAAAATAAAGATGTGTAATATTTTCTCCTATGCTAATAACAATGTAATAACAAAATATTACCAAAAATACTATGATATATTGGAAAATATAGCACAGTATACCTGAAGCCAGAAGCATGCCTCTGAAATCCATGCCAATCAGAACTAGCTATTCTAACAGTAGGCAACTTGGACATCTCAGAGAAAATGCAAAGCTGAAATCTGAATCCAATGGCAAGTGAAAATTATTTTCCCAAACAAAACATTAGCCTCAACCTTTTATATTAAACTCATTTTGCATATGGATAAAGAATGACTCAAGGACTTGAAAAATCAGAGTGTTGTACAAACTGTTAAACTGGGCAAAGGCTACATTTCTTTCCTTTAGGAGTTAGTAAACGTAGTAAAGTAAGTTCAAAAGCCAAATGAACATGGCAAAATAAAACAACAACAACAACAACAACAAAAAAAACCATGCAGATTGTGATCATGTATAAAGATGTGAATCACATCATTTTAAAGAATGGTTGATGTTTATATTTTCATTTTAGAGATAAAAATGTGCTTTTGCCTGTATCTTAAAATGTACAAATCTCTGTCATCTTTGCACATTGTAGACTGTAGATTATGCTTGTCCTTTGCTCAGAATCCAACTTATTTTTAAAACAAACATTCTGAAGGTCTTTGATATCGTATTCAGCAATCCATCTGCTCCAATGTAAATGCTTTCCAGTGCAGGTGGCCTGTGATGTTGTGTGAGAGCAATTAATGAAGTTTTGAATTTCTTTTGCTCTTTCACGCTCTGCTGAATGGTGAAAAGAGGTTATCATCTTTAATTCTCTAGCTTAACAGTATACACGATTAGATATTTTCATGCATTTTCATTTCTCATTCAGATACATATATTATACATGGTTTTCTGGTTGCTCAAGATACAAATAAAAGTTCATCAATGATTTTCAGCATGAGTGAAATGTTAATATATAGTAGATAGTACTACATGAATAATACTTTAAAGAGAAAACAAAATTATAGGTATTCCAACCTGCCATAATTATAAGAAAAATTTCATGTTTAAAACAACAACTTAAAAAATAAAACTTTCCACCCTAACAATAGTTTAGTGATAAAAACATAATAATTTGATATCAAGTTTAAAAAAATGTTTTCAAAAGCTCTTTATTGTATGTTAAAAGTAACCTTAAATATTTAAAATGGTATTTCACAGCATATATTTAGGGTCCCATTTTTTTTCTGATTACAATGACTCATATCAAATTATGTTATAATAAGGTATTATATACAAATTTATGACTTCATCTTCATTGATATGTGCTGTTTTTGCTAAGTGCATTAAGAATTCATTTACTTGACATTGAAGATATTTTATGAGATATGGATGCTTATTTAAAGTTTTATGAATGTCACACTTATTTTCCTTAATCTTTCATACAAAATTGTGATCCTGACCCATAGAGAGAAATCTGTTATCATCATTAATACACATTTTCCATCTATATGCAAAATTATGGAAGTCTTACGAAAGTTGAAGAACACAGAATAAACTCTCTTAGGGAAGGAACTCAGGGAATGACCTTTGTCATTCTAGCCTCTTAGTCAAATTTCCTCCACACTGTTGCTCACTCAGCTATCAGTCAGCAACATTATTATAGTCTACACAGCCTTAAAAGTTATAAAAGTAATCATATTATCATGGATTAATTCAGTCACTTGAAAAATTAATT
>NW_008344194.1:1259432-1265404 GCF_000622305.1 Nannospalax galili | reverse complement strand
TTTTTTTAAAAAAACACTAGAAATAATGAATGGATGACTTGAAGAGCTTATAAATAAATAAAATGCAAATAGATGTACTTCTAACACAATTTGAACACTTTTAACCTTCATTATTACTGATAGTTAATGCAAAGAAATCTTAATATAAGGCTGTGTAAAATATATCATCTAATTTGAAGATTAGTATATTCAGGCCATAAAAGATTATATGAAAAGGGTCTATAATAAAACCTTTTGTCTTATTGTTCTTGTGAAAATTTGGTTTTCTAAGTTGGCGAAGTCTACATGTAACAAAAGATTGGAAATTATTCAGTCAAATTAAAGTAACAAAGAAATCTAATCTTGATAACTGAAGACACAAATTATAATTTTGTGATCCACCCACTTACACTGATATTATTTTACAGGAAAATGAATAATTGTGCATATCTTTGGGGAGGATTGAATATGCAGCCACTGGAACACTAATAGGCTGGAAAGTGTCAGTACAGCCCAAGGATCTTTCTGACATCTGGTAATCCAGCTTTCAGCTTTTCTGACATATGATAATCTAGATATTCCTCTTGATTTTTCTGCTGACACTCACTGCTTTAAGCTTTTGCATATTCTGTGCCTTATGCCTCAATTCCTTCCATCAATTGTGTTTCACCCTCCACAGTGTTCAGCAGTCAGTTCCCTGGTATTTGAAGATGGTGTCAGGCACTTTTCCATTTAATGCTTGGTTGTTTCATTTTCAAAATTAATTTTTTCTTTATTTTATTTTAATTTATTATTTTTTAGGATTCACTTTTATTTTTATTCATGTGTCTGGGTGTGTGTCTGTTTAAATATATGCCACATGAGTGTGGGATCCCAGGTAGGCCTGAAAAGTGTTTGGATCATTCCCTTGATTAAGAATTATAGATAATTGTTTGCCTCCTAGCATAGATGCTGGGAACCACTGAACCATTTCTCCATCTCTAGTCTTTTTTTTTTTTTTTTTTTTTTAGCAAGATGCATGAAGATCTGTTAAGGAACTGTGAGAAAAGAACTGAGAATGGGAGGTACTCCCAGGGAGGTATACCTTTAAATGTTGTTCATTTGATTCAGTGTCAAAAGAATACCTGGGGCAAGTGATAAGAAGCTCAGACCCCTCCTAAGGAACTGTGACAACCAATGTCATCTGGAGGGGCTGAGACAGTCTCTTTCAAGACTGTGACCCTTGGTAGGTTAACCAGGCTCCAGTGGATGGACCCACAATGAAGGACATTTGGAAACACAAATTAGACTCTCTCTCTCTCTCTCTCTCTCTCTCTCTCTCTCCCTCTCTCTCTCTCTCTCCCTCCCCTATATACAGAGGGCAATAAAGGGAGGTGGGGATAGAAGAAGGGATATAAATAACATCAAATTATACTGTGTGAAAATTGCAAAAATTCAGTTAAGAATATTTAGAAAATGGTAAATTATTAATAAACTGAAAAATGCAAAAACACTGACGGAAAAATGAATAGCACTGATTTTTTTTTGAATCCACATTTGCCTAAAATGATGGCAAAGTGTGTGAACCTAAAGTATCCAGACTTACAGGGTTTGTTAGGAGCTCTGTGGGATTGCTTCATCATCCACTTTTATACCTTAGGGCTGTTACAAAACTAGCATGGAGAAGGTATTTATTTTAGATCTACAGATCTAACTTTTTCTTTGGGTGTATGATGAGTCATGCGTTAAGGGTTCATTAGGTGGAGGTGCCGATCCTCTAAGAAGACATGTCAAGCCAGATCTTCTATTTTCAGCTGCAAGGTGGGATGGATTTTATAGGGTAACCAAACCAATGGAACTCACGATTTCTCTTCTATGGATGGAAAAACAATATTCCAAGATTGATCAGCTACAGGTTTAAGTTTGCTAGAACTTTCTACACAAAGGCTTGGTAGAGAATGTGCCCAACTAGAAATATGGCATATATTCCGCAGCAGAAAACACCTTGGAAGAAGCCTGGTTCGTGTAGACATTTCACTGTTGGCTGAGAAAAGTTCAATCATGTTACACAGTAAATATAGACCAGATGGTTAATGACAAACCATTTGTAGTTCCTCAAAGAAAGAAAGGCATGATCTAGATGAAGAAACAGTAAGACATTATAATGAATCCTGAACAAAATACTTTGCAGTTATTTTTCAATGTAATAATATGGTATTCTTTTTACAATAGTTTCATGTGTATGTATATCTCTGTAATACAATTTAACTTGAAAATTAGTAAAGTCTCAACTACAGCATTCTAGTACATACCATATATTTGGTTAGAAAAAGGCAGATAATAAGACTGATTTTTTTGGTCTTCTTTTTTAATCCTCACTGAAATACTGATAAAGTATTTAATTCTGTGTTCCTATTACTTAAGACAGTACATCAACAGAGTGAAGAGGCCCCACTTGACATACTAATACATATATTCAGGGTAAATTACTTACAATTTTAGCACTCTACTAAAACAACAAAAAACAAAAAATGTAGAAAATGAGCTATATCTGGACTCATTCATTAAGGTTCCTAATATTTGCAAGTTAAAGATGCATATGCATGAATTCTGAAATAATCATTTTGAACACACCCCACAAGTTAAGTAGAATTTTCTACTATGCATATTCAAATGTCTTTTTCAAATGCTAATTTGTTAATTACAAACTTTTTCTGAAGCTTAACTAAACTCATAGGCTTCATTGAGAGCCATTTGCATAAATTGCTTCCCCTATAGGCACTGCCATCATTAAGTTCCCAGAACATTTTCAAAAAAGAGATCTATTTTCTTAAACTCCAGAGAATTAAGTTCATTGCTTTAGGAAGTTATATCCAGAAAATATACTCTTCTGTAAATGTAAGCATTTTAAAATAAATGGCACACTCATTTTATATTGTGATAATTATTTATATGAATACAAGGTCTCCAGTTTTCATAGGACAAAATTTAATTATCCTTCACACATCTCACACCAACAAATAATGAAGAGCATTGCTAATAAAATATTGGAGTCCAGAATCTACGAAATGTGATTAGCATCCCTGACCCTTTGTCTTTTCTCCAGTAAAATAATAGCTGTGCTCTGAAGGTGATGATGATTTAGTAAGCAGTTAACTAATGCCAGCTGTTACCGTAATTATGATTATGACAGTCTGTAGTTTCAAAACAGCCAATTTGAGTGTTCTGAGTTTAAGTCATGTTTCTTATTTATCTTTTGAGTCCTGGTGGCTATTTTGTTTGTATTAACTGCCTCCATCTTGACAATTGGAAAGTTGAAAGGGACATTAAAAAAGTAAAGCACGAATCAGCCAACTCGTTCTTTTATAATCGTATAATCACTAATAAAATTAGCTATTTAAAACCTACCTTTAAGTTGCAGTTTGGAAATCCTTTTATTTAGAAAATAAAGATGAAAAGCTACCTGCACTCTGTTCATTTTGACTGCGCATAAAATTATCTGTGCATAGTTCATAGCATAGTACTATGTCTGAATTTGAACAAACACTTAACAATTGCTTACCATCCATGTATCAATTACTGTATAAAATAAATTGCAAATTTATTGTAAATCATTTTATGTTATATTTATTTACTAGTGAAACTAGCTCTCAAAGCAGGAGGTTTTTTTGTTGTTGTTGTTGTTTTTTAAGTGAACATTCACCTATTTATAGCATTTGTGTGATCTTAGTAAGGTACTCTGAGGAAGTCTGGAGGACAAATGCGGAAATATACAAGGAAGACCATAGGAGCCACTGGAGGTGGTAAAGCCAGAAAACCTTAGTTCTTTGACATGAATTTTATGTTAGACAAGCGTTGACATTGAGACATGGAACCAACATTTCTCTGTATAGTAGTGTCAGTGATGAAAACCAAAATGTAAATGCTCTATCTGGAAGGGAAGGGGCCAACTTCTTGCAGTCACTTCACACCCTCCACGTTCTTTCTGAAATGGACAGAAATGCTTTCTCTGAGTCATGATCTTTTGTTAAAACTTTCTAGGTATAGGTAGATGAGGTAATACACAATAAGGGAGGGAAAGAGAACAGATGGAGAGGGAGAGAGAGGTAGCAGAGAAAGAAAAAAAGCAGAGAGGATCCTTGTACAGGGGAATCTGTTCTAACTCTATTTGAAATCCTACCTTAGCACAGCATGCATTCTCCATGGAGTGAAGAGATAACAGCTCTAGACAGTAAAAACAGAAATGAAGGAGGGCTTGGAAAAAACCCCGGGTTCTCAATGTATTAAAACAAAGACCCTTTATGCCAACAGATATGCATAATTTATCTATAATATTTAAACTTCTTGGGTAGGAAATGAGAGAGAAAACTCTGAACAAAAATGAAGAGACAGTAGTACACATAGTTGAGGAGTGCTACATCACTGGTATCAGGGAGGATTTTTTAAATACACATACCAAGAAAAATAAGACAAAAATAAAGTAAAATTTCCACAAGAGTAGCAGGAAGGGACATAAGTGTTATAAAACAGAATTAGAGATTTTGTCATCTAAAATCAATTTAAATGTACCCAAAATAGTATAAATTGTAAGCAATGAAAAGATATATTTGTAATAACTTGTAGACCATAATGATAATGAACTATTTAATGAGAAAACGATATGATTTCAGAGTTGGGAAATGTAGGGTTTAACAGAATGTTGGAGATAAAGCTAAGTATTCCAAAGAAGAAAGGGTCTAAACTCTTCTGATTCACATGCCTTCTACTGTTTCATCTTGAAATACATTATTGCAAGATAATTTTAGGGCATATTTCATAGTTCAAGGATCAGAGATGGTCTTGGAAGAGTCTCATAATAAATTTTGGTAATTAATACTACTAAATTTATTCTATTACTTTCCTATATGTTTAAGGACCACAATTTCAGTACTCTATGGGGTTGGTGTTTAATGAAACAGGAATAAAAGAGAATAAAAAAGAGATACATGAAATCAGTGAACCTTGACAATATCTTCATTAATTTTTCAATTTAATGTTTCCCTACCTTTCCTTGTTGGACACATTGGAAAGAAAAAAGAGAGGCGGAGTACAGAGCAACAACATTAGAGGTCACTTAGGAGCAATGTTTTGCTCCTCACAAACTAACTGCTCTTTACAGTTTGAAAAATTGTTGCAAAGATTCAAATTTCTCATGAGATAATAAAGTCCTGTTAAAATTTTATGTCTACAGCACAGTGCTAAAAGTCAGGCTAGAACATGTTCAATTTCCATCATGAAGAGAAACAGACAACAGAATGAATGGCCACAACAAAGTGCCACCCAAAAAGTTTGACTTGTAATAGGCTTGAAGATCAGAAAGTTCAATTTCAACTTTGTGTTTATAAAAAGATGCCTTATAAAAAATTATGTCCTTGATGGGTCATCTGGCCTCTTGATCAAGGAAGCTGAGGAGATCCCACCAGATGGACTTGAGCCAGTGTCCAGTCTATAAAGAGGAGGGTCAACACGGAGGAATCATTTCCTCCATGCTTCCAAGAGGAGCCAACAATGGTTGAGCAGGACCTTTGACTTATCCTCACATGGATGGAGCTGGTAAAAGAAAGGAGCCAGGGGCTCCTCCCAACCCCATGGGACCCCTGAGGAACAAATCCTCTAACGACCTCAAGAGTAAAAACAAATCAGTTTATCTGGTCCAATTGTATGTCCTTAAACACCCAAAAGGGAAGTATAACCAAAGATTAAAGGGGCCAACATAATATCATAAGAGCATACATATACATAACTAAAAGTTACTCGACAAACAACAAAGCCAGACAGGCGATACCTTCAGTCAAGTTGTTGGCCAGGATAGATAAAGGCTCTTCCAGACAGTAACCCAACATACTACTAAAAAAATGAACAGCAGACCCCAATTCTATCCAAAGGAATACTGACAATGGATTGCCATAGATGAGGAACAGCTGACCCTCCTGGAACAAGGACCTCTGGCTGACTAGATTTACCAGAAGGGCAGA
>NW_008344194.1:1239106-1258004 GCF_000622305.1 Nannospalax galili | reverse complement strand
GTGGCAGGTGGCAGGTTACAAAATTAAACTACAAAAGTCTATAGCCTTTCTATATACCAATGACAAGCAGTCAGAGAAAGAGCACAGGGAAACCCTCCCATTCACAATAGCCACAAAAAAAATAAAATAATAAACCTGAATAAAATACCTTGGAATAAACCTGACCAAAGACATTAAAGAGCTCTACATTTACTGAATTTCTATTGGTTCAAGTCTATTGAAACCCAGTGTGAATATTGTCAGAGAATTCAGCACCCTAGCACTGAGTATGGCACAAGTATGGGCACAAAGCAGATGTTCAATAAATGTTTGTGAAATGCTTGTTAAAAAAAAAAAATTATGTCCTTGAAATTTACCAATAGTTTGGTATTCATAATAAAACAAGGTTAAATCTGTGTATGTATTTATCCATCTAAATAGACACAGTGAGTGATGTAATGTATTTTCATATATCAGATGGAGCACTGTATATGTCACATTGTTCCTCATCACATAAATCATAATCAGTTCTCTGTCTGGAAACATAAATCTAAGAAATGAATCATTAATTCAGTATCCGAAAAGTATGCACATCTCAGTGGAATAGTTTTACCAATATAAAACAATACCACTCTTCCTTTCTCTAAATTCTTAATACCAATTTCTTATGCAATGATATAAATACCTATGTTTAAGAACAAATATTGCTTTAAACTTTAAACAATATTGAAATTATGTAAGGTACACAGACACCTGGCCTATTAAATCCTGTATTTAGATTAATAATGCAGACATTGGTGTTTGGGAGTTTCTATAAGTACAGATTGTCAAACTTTTCATGGAGATATGTTTTTCTATATCTATTTTCTTCAAACAGTTTGGGATAGATGGTCCAACTTAATGTTCATTCAGTCCACGTAAGTCAATGCCTGTGGTGATACTTTACTTCCTAAGATGGAGAACTTATAAAAGCATCATTAAATTGAACTGGATTGTCAGGATATTCATTAGGCAGCCATCCAGGCTACATGTATTTCAAAGTGGTTTTGAAGTGACAGGTAAAGTTGTTACTCAACTCTATGACAGATAGGTTTTGTTGATTTTAAATGCCAATTCCCCAAATCTTATTTTCATGAATAAATATAAACTATTTTAACAACATATACAAGTGTAATTTTAATAAATGGCTTGAAGCTCCCATCTGCCTGACAGTAAAAGCCATTGAAAAGAGTCAGACAAGAAGAGTCATGCCAGGTTATTTGGCTTAGTGTTTCTTAGACAATAAAAAGGAAAAAGACCATATGCTTTCTAATTTTCCCACAACACTTTATATGCAAATCTGCACATGAGATGCATGTACTTTACGTGCAGTCATGTGATGGATGTTGTTTGGGGATAAAGGTTTAGTTTTGGTTAAATTTTCTTCTTCAATTTATTCTGCTTAAATGCTTATGTAGCAACTAGAGATAAAGTGAACTCATTTACAATTAAGAGTGTATTAGGGATAGAAGTGACTGTTGACAACTTCATGGATACCTTCTTTAATTTATGGAAAATATTAGAACAAAGGTCTACTTAGTTTAGATTTACATCAAGGGGGAATTAAGATGAGAAATATTTTGGTGCAGTATAATTTTCATGATGTAAAATTCATACATTAAGAAATGACTAGAAGAGTATTGAAATATGTATGCAACCATGTAATTTCCAGCACATTCATGACACAACTGTGACGACCATACTTCAACCACGACAAATAGTACTTCTGTATATCAGCCTCAGTCCATGGGAATCACTGATTAACTTTCTACGGATGCGGTTTTAACTCTTCAGAAGTTTGTGTAAGTTGGGACTGGAGAGTTGGCTTAGCGGTTAAGAATCCTGGCTGCTCTTGCAGAGGACCCAGTTTGATTCCCAGCACCCACATGGCAACTAACAATCCCCCTATAACTCCAGTTCCAAGGGAATCAAGCTGCCCTCTTCTGACCTTTCTGGGCACTGTACAGCACAGGTGCACTAACAGACATGCGGGCAATACACTCATAGACATAAAAATAAGAATAATAAAATATTTTTAAAAAGCTTGTGTAAGTCAAATAAAAAGTATATAGTTGTTAGAAACTAGTTTTATTTAAAATAATGTTAAGGGGCCTGAGAGATGGCGAAGTGGTTAAGAGCACTGGGTGCTCTTCCAGAAGACCCGAGTTCAGTTTCCAGCACCCATATGTTAGCTAATATCCATCAGTAACTCCAGTTCCAGGGGATGTGACACTACTTCCTGGCCTCCAAGGACACTGCATACACATGGTGTACTTACATGTAGGCAAAACACTCACACACATGAAATGAAAGTGAATAGAATATTTTTAAAAATTTATAAAATAATGTTAAGAATCATCCATTTGTTCCTTTTACTGATATGTGGTACTCCGCTGCAAAGATTATCTATAATCTATAATCTATAATCTATAATTTTATTATCTACTATGAATTATTAAGATGCCTATAATACCCAATTGTGGTGGCTCACACTTTTAATACCAGCACTTAGAAGGCAGAGCAGGAGGATCTCTGATTTGAGCCCGGCCTGATCTACACAGCAAGTTCATGCCAGGTGTGCCTACAGGGAGACCCTGTCTCCAAAAGACTAAAAGAAAAAGAAAAGATTCTTATCATAAGACAGAAAGTATTATTATACACATATACCTTCATTTCTGATAGTCTAAGGTGTAAATATCTAAGACTATAATGCTTCATCACATGATATGTGCACAATTTTATGTGAAATAAAAAATTTAAGTGACTACACAATTTACACCTTCCCATTAACAAAGTAGAAAACGTCCAGTTGCTCCAAATTTTTTTGGTTTTGTTTTTGGTCTTTTTGAGACAGGGTCTCCCTGCAGCCCCAGCTGGCCTGGAACTCACTATGGAGACCAGGCTGGACTTGAACTCACAGAGATTCGCCTGCCTCTGCCTCCCGAGGGCTGGGACAACAGGCCTGAGCCACCAGGCCCGGCCAGTTGCTCCAACTTTTCACCGATGTCAGTCTCTTTGATCTTAATTAAACTAGTCAATGTGCTCAATTTCTCAGTGCAGTTTAATTTGTATTTCTCTTACCAAAATAAGTGTCCTTCCATGTACTTATGTCCCATTCATATGATTTCACTGAAGACAGTGATATGTAATTTTTAAAAACTTGTGTAATGGAATACAGATTTTTCTTATTTCTATATCATAATCACCTACCCATTCTGGATTTAAGTCTTTTATTATATACAGTTTATTAAAAACCCTTTTGAAGATTAAGTATGTTGATATATGAAGACTAAATTATGTTCTGCTTGGTAAGCTGTCTTGATTTTATTCTCTTTTTATGAAATACAAGGTTCAGCTCTTTCATTGAGGTATTATCTACCTTTAGTTAGCAATTGGGACTGACACTTGTTAATAATGGTAAATATTTATCCACTCACTTACTTGCTTAAGGCAACATTGTTTGTTGAAAAGATTATGGTTCTTACATTGAATTATCCTTACACGTTTGCCAAAGAAATCAGTTGATTTATATACGTGGATCTATTTCTGAATTCTATCCCATTTTCATTTTTTAATTTAAAAATATTAATCTTTTTATTTTATGTGTATAAGTATTTTGCCTATGTGTATGCAACACCCAGAGGGCAGAAGAGGGCACTGGATCCCCTGGAACTGGAGTCATTGAGTGTTCTTAACCACCATGTGGGTGCTGGGAACCAAACCTGGGGTCTCTGCATGAGTAGCAGTGCTTTTAACCACTGAAATATCTCTCCAGCCACCTATTCCATTCTTCTTTGTGGCTACCATTATGGTAACGCTACATAGTTTTGATTATTTAGAGCATTATAGCAATATTTGACATTGGGAAATGTAAGTCACAATCTTTGTTCATTTTCAAAATGTGCTGAGTACAGAATTATTTGTTAACCTTTAAAACAATAATGAAATCACCAGGTCAGGGCTGGTGAGATAGCTTAGTGGTTAAAATAGTTTGCCATGCAAGCTTGGTAGACTGAGTTTGATCCCAGAAACTGATATAAAGTTGTACGGAGAGAACTGATCACAAAGTTGTAATCTGATTTCCACATGCATGCTGTGGATGTGCACTTCACGCCCCTCCACATCATGTACACACACAACAAAAAATATAATACCCCAAAAGTACAGACTGACTTAAAATTCCCAAAGGGCAAAACTGGATAGTAAGTGGGACATGCTTTTACCACACAATGCACACTTTCAGCAATGTAACTGATTCCCTTGCAACAAATAATAGTGGACTTGTTGCCAGATATTACAGAGTATAGTCCCCATGTTTAGAAACGGTTCTTCAAGTAACAATTTTACATTTTGATTATAGATAGCATAGAATCCTTTTTGAAGAGACTCTTAAAGCAGTTGATCAACTTTAAACATCAAATTCTCCAGTTGCCTGGGCTTAAGACAGCCAAACAAGAAGGCAAGGGGAAAGGAAGAGAGTGTTTTCCTTCACATGGTGTAAAATTATAGCCACCTGCACTATGTTTGCAGTGCTCCTAATGAAAATGAAAAGCCCGACATCAAGTGCTTTTTTATGCTCTGCAGGGAAGTTTATTCATACAGCAGGCTAAGAAATCCCTGGTCATTCTCCACTCAGAGAGGCATGCTAAAAATAACACTCAAGCCTCCTGCTGTAAGAATTTGTGCAGAAGATGAAAAAGCAGTTGGTTAACTCTAAAAAGAGTTCTTAAAATGGTAAAACAATACAAACAAGGTGAAATTGGGGCTGATGAGAACATCTAGCTTTGCTGTATGGTGGTTCTCTAGTGATACGTAATTTTAGGCAGACAAATAGCCAGCAACAGTCAAAGAACAGAAGAGAAGACCTTGTGGTACTCCAAGATGGTTTTTACTGGTGGCTGTATTTCCTTTTACTCTACTATCTGTTGTATGAGAGGAATTAACAGTATCATTAAGAAACATGCCTGTGGCTTTGTGGTGGGCAAGTAGGTAAGAAGAGTGCACTGAGGAAGATCTAGTCACATTTTGAGCCCACTTTCTTCCTCGGTGCAGACATTCCCTTCATGAGACACTTCTCCAAATTCTTTATATATACGCCTGGCAAATTGACTTCTCTCAGGGCATGGTGCCATGGCTTCAATCATCAAGTAGGTGGGGAGTGTTGGTGCACACCTTGAATCTCAGCAGTCTGGAGGCAGAGGCGAGCAAATTGCTGTGAGTTAGGGAGGCCAACGTGGTCTACACAGAAAGTCCCAAGTCATCAAGGATACACATTTGGAGATTGTCTCAAAAAAAAAAAAGAAAGAACAAAAGCATCACATGCAACAAATAGGATAATCTATTCATCCCCAAATCTATTACACCCTTCTATTACAATTTTCCAGTACATGGTCATCTCTTTTTAGAAAGCTTTTTAGACAAGGTCTCTCTGTAGCCCCAGCTGGCCCAAAACTTGCTATGTAGACCAGGTTGGGCTCCATCTCACAGAAGTTTACCTGCTCCTGGTCCCCAGTACTGGGATTAAAAACCTGTGAACCACTCCATCCAGCCTAGTTTTTTTTTTTTAATTATTAGAAAAATATCGAATATATTCAGTAAAGTATCATTTCAGCATATACTGTAAGGTTTACACGGTGGAGGACATAATCTGACCCAGTGTTATTGCTTCAACATCTATGTAAAAGCAGTTGTTCGGGAAATACTTTTTGATTTATTGTATGTATTAAGTAAAAGGTATGAAATAACTGCTATAATACAGACTGTTAACACAAATAATGCAAAATTCCTGAAGAATAAAAAAGTGCAAAACAGTTCAGAGATATATGTTTATTGATAATGAAATAGTTCATACATAAAAAGTACAAAATTAAAATTATTAGTATTTTAGGGCCAAGCATGGTAGCACATGTCTTTAATCCAAGAACTCAGAATGCAGACGTAGGCAGATCTCTCTGAGATCAAGACCTGCCTGGTTTATATAGTGAGTTTCAGGCCAGTTGGGACTACAGGAAAACTGTCTCAAAAGGAAAAAAAAGAAAAAAAAAAAAAAACTCACAAAAACTATTTAAAAAACTATTTTTCATACCATTTAAATCAAAGTAGCTATTATATATTTTAAGGAATTTTTGCCTTATTTTTTAAAATAAACAATCTATTACAAAAAACAGTATCTGTATTCATATGTAGGTGAATATGTCTTCGTGTTTGTATCCCATAATATTTAAACCTTTAAGTTAATTACTGAGGCACTTTAATTACCTTGTTTAATACTATTAACTCAATGGAAAACCAGATATGTACTGACTGTGAAAGAGCAGATTCATTGAGGATGCAACTTGTTTTTTCTTATTGACTGTAATGGTATCAGATGTGGTAGCATCTCAGGTTGATGGTCACTGGTTAGCTAGTATTTTGTGCTCAGAAAATGTGTTTAATGTGAGTCAAGAAAATTAAATGCTATTGATATGAATATAGTAGTGTGTTGTTAAAGGAAATGGTAGTTTATTGTCTGTTTCTAAGGAATTTAGTCCCATTAGAGCTACATTAACTACCTGGAGCACTAAAGACATATGTTGTGAGACATGGAGCAAAGGAAGGGAAAGCTTTCCTTAACCATCATTTGTACTAAGTCAAGGCAACACATTTAAATAACCCAATATTTTCAACTTTGAAAAATTTCATGAGCCAATGGTTAAGTTTGAATTTTAAATAGAGCACTTTTAAAGCTAACAACACACTTTGGTATGTAGTTTACCTTTTTAAAAGAAAAAATTCTGCTTACCAAAATTTAATTAAGAAAACAAATACCATACTATACTAGAGAAATCAACTCTCAATATGTTTCTGGAAATGCTCAAGACTTTTTTTTTTTTATAAACCCTAGCCCCAATATTAACAATTCACCCTAGGTTGCTATAAACCCCAGAAGTACTTATTACAGATGGTTATCTCACATGTTTCCCACAAGTAGTCAAGTTGGCACTTTATACTTTTAAATATTCACTTTTTTGGCAGATGCACTGATCCCCTCTCCTGGAAAAGCCTTTGTCATCCACGTTTTCATGAATTCCTTAAATTATGGAAGAATATCCTCAAAGGAGATTGCATATTGGACACTTCTGGGCCCGCTGTTATTGTGAATTGCAGGCGAATTCTAAGTAAACGCTGGGAGCCTCAAATGCCAAAGAAAAGCCCACGTGGTCAAAGATGTTATCAAAGCCTAAAGGATTTATGTTTAAATTATTGACACTCAGTTGTGAATACATGGTTTGTTTATGATGATTTACTTTCTGTATGCATTATATGTGTAAGTCTATTGGGTTTAGGATGGAAGACAAAGATTCTTCTCTGTATATTTTAATATTTTTTCTATATGTTATCCACGTTGTTAAGACCCATGATTCAAAATGAAAAATTTTAGCATCCCGTATGTATAAACCAACCATCTTCCCATCATCCTTTAAACTGGCACTGAAAGCTGGCTTTTCATTCTGAGAAAATTATATATTTGTTAGAAAGAAATTTTGAAATCTATTTTTATACAAATAAAGGAAGTGGAATGAAAACTATTTAAAATAAAGCATTAGATGCATGCTAACACATGATCATCGGAGTTATTATATAAAGCATACCATGCATACATAATGACATTCTCCCACTGAGCTATACCCCCATCCCATAATGAACAGTGGAGTAGTAAGCTATGTGTTAAGAGGAACTTTCCTACTAGAAACCTGTTACTACAATTACAAAATATAAACACACGTATTCATTTCTTACTACTATTGATATATATGTGTGTTATATGCTGGAGAGAACTTTACGTTCCATCCTAAGGGATGTCACTTTTTAAACTCTATACAACTTAATGATTCCTTTGTGGTCATTAAATACTAAGGGTTCTGCACAGAAAGGAGGAGGCAAACATGAAAACATGTCTTAATAAGCTGTGGGTGGTGAAGAGCCAGGGAGAGGTTTTTTTAATAGATACTATGTCATGGATAGGGATAAGTTTCAGTGTGCTATTTCAGATTAGGGAAGCTACAGGTAACATTAGCACATGGTATATTTAAGAAAAGCAACAGGAAAGGATTGCTCTTTTCATGATAAGGAAAAGAACATAATCATATTTACCCCAACTTAAGCATTACACTTAGCATACATGTATCAAGATCACATAATACTCCATAGATATGTATTATTTTATGTGCATGAAAGTAATTTTAAAAAGAAATTCCCCATGAAACTCTTTATATCTTGATGGCCAGTTTCTGGACACACTACCAAGATAAATCTGTTGTCATAAAATATTTGTACATATTCTATATGTTTCTAGAGATAATTTTTTGATTAAATGAAGAGATTACAAAGCTTTTGTTTAAAGCAAGTATTGCTATATTTGGTTTTATTAATTTTTAATTGAATTTTTCTGAATTTCATAAAATACTTTTTTCATATATTTTAATTTTTGTGTATTTCATACAGAACATCGTAATCATTTTATACCCTCTTCTCCATCAGCAATCTCCCTTGGTAATTTTAATTTCAGTGTTATAAGTACTCTTTCAGGTGGCTTAAGGGACTCAGTGTGCATCACAAGGAGTACACAGCACTGCAGCTGAGAATTATTACTTTTCCAATGCAAGCCTTTGTGCTTGAGTTGAATGTTGGAAAATTAGGGCTCATCAAGTATTTAAAACTTACACTGCTTTTTCTTACTATCCCACACAAATGCCCTCACATTTTTATAAACACCTTCTACTGAAAATTTAAATGTATGCATTTTATTGAGCATGTGCTTCCAACTTTATTAGTAAAAAAGATTCACACAAAAGAATCTAGTTAGCAAACATTTTTTATTGTGACATACTAACAATATCTAACGATTACAACACTAAGCTGTCATAATAACCTGGTGGAATAAGAAAAATATAATTTTGCAAGCTGAGTGCTGCCTTACTATAGCACTGCATCCAAATATGAAAAATACCCAACAGGGAATGGCATTTACAACAGTTTGCTTTCCTATTCTAGACAGGTCATATAATATTTATCTTTTATTTCAGTGAGTATGATCATGATGCAAAATAATGTGTTCTGTTGTGTAGAAAGGGTTAAGTTATGGCCTTTGTGAGCCATTAGTTGGAGATTTATTGGGGGAGTTAGTAAGTCTATAGTTCAATATGTAGTGGTTGAACAAGGACCATAGGTACAGAGATAGAGAGAGGAAGAGAGCTGAGGCAAATGATGCCCCTAGGGCTTTACAACATATGGCCCATCAGTCAAGGGTCAAGCCCCCTCACAAATTACATGCACTTTACATAGCCATCTGCATCAATAAATTACTACTCTCTTGTAGCCAGGCACTAATGCATGAGCAAGAGGGATCAGTCCCACTTACAAATAAACTGTTTTATTCATACTTGTTCACTTCTGTCCCACGCCATGAGCCTTTTTTTTTTTTTTTTTTTTTCCCTACATTGGAATTTCCACCCATGGTTAGGCCAACCCTCTAATAAGTATGCTAATTCTTGCAAATATGCATTTCTCTTTCTGAACTGATAAAGTATGTTCTAGATATGAATTCAAGAGTAGGTGAAGCATGGCCAATCACTCATGAGGAACTGAACTGGGAACATAAAATATTTAAGCCATTTCCACAATTGATTATTCCTTTCTGCTCAGTTTTCTTTAGATGCTCTGTATCTGTTTCGCTAGTGAAAACTTTCTAGAACATAGTATGATTTAGTTTTAAATATTATCTATTTCTAAACTAAGACTTTTGGCACTAAATCAATTAGATGGTTTTTATTATCTGTATGAACAGATCATCTTGCAAACTGGTAGGCCTAGACATATTTGAATTGTTATACAAAAGAGATCTTCACTCAGATTCTTTGTACAACAGTTCAATAGTCAAATTGTTGCATAGTCTCTTCTTTTTATGTTCCTTGGTACTGCAGAAAAGTCAAAAGTCATGACTTTAAGAATATTTTTATTCAAAAGATTAAAATGTGTGTTCCTCTGATAATAGGCTGATGGTAAAGCAGATTGGAGGATGGAGGATTTCCCAGTGTTGGGCGACAGTTTTAGTTTTCTCTGAGTGGTTGCATCCCCTATAGTCCCCTTCCCCTGTCCCAGCTTGTGCTTGACAATGTGTTTGCCTCTGCATTGGGCTTAAGCTGAGGAAGGGGGAGGGGTCTCTGTCATTTGCAAATTCTGGTTTTGGGAGGAATGCTTTTCTAGAACAGACTTCCCATGTCCCTTGAGGCCCAGCTATGATCTTGACTCCACATGTGGTCCTTAGCAACCAGGCCATGATGTTGGATCGCTCCCATTCTCAGGCACTAAAAGGCTTTCTATTATTTTTCTATTACTCTTCTACAGCTCCAGTATGCCTTCACTTATGCCCTATAGAAAATGTAAAACACCTAATTAAACTTTTAGCTCTAAAAGTCACAGTCTGGAAAGTTAACTGCTATAATAACTAAAATGTTATAATTCTCAAACTAAAAATATATAATTGTTTTTTGGAATGTAAATTCACATTTCTATGTTTCTTAATATTTTTAGTATTATGTACTGACAAAACTGTATGACCAAAATTTAACAATAATATGACATTTAACCAAAAAATGTACAAATAATGGGGCTGGAGAGATGGCTCAGCGCTTAAGAACACTGACTGTTCTTGCAGAAGACCTGGGTTCGAATCCCAGCACCCACATGGCAGTTAACTGTCCGTAACTCCAGTCCCAGGGGAATCAACGGCCTCTTCTGTCCTCTGATGGGGGTGTACTTAAATACATGTAGGCAATACTCACATACACATAAAATAAAAATTAAAAAAAAAAAGAAAAAAGAAGTATAACTCAGTATACACCCATTTGAAAAAGAAAAACTGGACAAACCCATCAGCTTTTAACCATATGGTGAAACGTTTAAAATATTAAAATATTCTTGCATAAAAATAAAGTTTAAGGAAAGGAAAACTGGGAAATATATCATGGAAAAAAATCGGTAAGTTCATAAAGTGATTGAACGTTTACTTTAGAACAGATACTGTGATCTTTCTATAAATCACTTCGTTGATTTCTTACAACAATCTTCTGATGTGAGTCACTATTTCACAGATGGCAAGGTTAAGGATTAGTCAAGATTAAAGGAGTTACCCATGATAAACAATGAGAGAGGAGGAACAGGACCTTATACACAGATCTGCCTCATCCAAAGCTGAGCATCATCCAGCTTTCCAAGAAAAACGGAGAGTTGGAAGAAAACTTAGGTCTGAAGGAGGCTACTGTGTCTTGGACTCACAGGAGAGGAGGTCCTACTGTGCAGTGCAGTGTAAGCCCTCCTCATCTACTTCGTCTTCATTGTCAGCAGCCTGTCTGGAGGTTGTGATGCCGAAATGTACAAAAGCCCTGGCACAATTTTAAAAAATGCTAAAAATTGAGTAAAGGGGGGGCGGTTAATGAGATCACAACAGTTCTGAAGTTTGGATATGGCAAAGAACAGGGTCATTGGTTTTCCAAAAGGAGAGCTTTCCAACAGCATGCAGTTTAGAGCACTGACTAGCAGCATTCCAAGGGATCCCAGGAAGAAGGTAGAAGAACACAGCAAAGATGGATGTGCTTACGATACTGCTGGGAGAAGAGGACAGGTAAAGGAGCCCCTGTGTCTGAGGAGATACCTTCTTTTTCTTTGGTGAATTCTATATATGAGTTTAGCTTTTCATTATTTCTGTCCTTTCCAGAACCCCACTCCTTCTCATTTTTTTGTTCTTTTCTTTATTATTGTTATATATACATACATTTACAAATAAATAATACACACACACACACACACACACACACACACACACAAACCACTGAAGCATCTCTCTAGCCCTTTTCATATATTTAAGCTAAGTGAGTTATACTTTGGGATAGTAACCTGATTTTGTAAGTCTTATAGAAGATGTGCAGTATCTCTACATGTGCTAAATAAAAAATAAGAGCTAAACAAGAAGGAATTATTTCTAGGATTTGGTAGGTATTAAAAGGGCAAACTTGGAGTCCTATAAATCCTATGTGTTTCTTTAAGCACTCCAAAGTAGTCTATTGATGTAAAACTTAATTAATTACCTTTTAAACTGAGAGCAAAGAGGCAGACCCATGATTTAGTATGAGAAACACAGATGTGTACTTCACTTCTGAGATTGGTCTCCAGTACCTGAAACTTATTAAACTGGACACAAGACTGAATTCTTTTGATTTAAATGGAACGCATACAGTAAGATTTGCATTGTAATGGATCCGTTGACCCCTGGTCAAGATGGAATTGTCAATAGAAGTGTCTTACGTATGGTATGAATCGTATCTAATGGTTCTATTAACATCATATTGAAATTGAAGCCTTCAGGAGCATGACTTAGAATAATGGAAGTGAAAGAGGGTTTTATTTATTATTTTCATTTCATTTCTGTAAGTGTATTTTTCAACTTTTGTATTGTCTCTCATAATGAAAATCAGAAAACCATACACTTATTAAAATTATATCAAAGAACATAAGATTGTAAAAGGCATCTAATTTTAAAACAGATGTTATTTTCCCTACAAGATCAATCCCCTAATGGCCTACACCTTAGAGCATCAAGAGGCTGGGGGCTAATGGAAAGAAAAGTGGATGGTACTGAGCAAACGGTGCGGATTTAGCTACTTCTCTCATATTGGTAATCTAGGCAAGCATCTCTGCTTCACTCATTTTACAATACAGATAATGTGATGCCTACGCCTTTTTATGATATGAGGATGGAAAGATGAACAAGAAAATAGAAATGAAGCTTTTGAAGCAAATTAGAAGAACTTAGTTTTTGATTTATAATAATTATTTAATGATTTAAAATATCAAATAACTTAAATAACTTGATTGTTTAATCTTAGCCCAACACCATCATATTAAGTGGTCAAATTCAACGTTTAAAAGAAAAATGGGCAATCATCAATCTAGACAATTTTCTAATTGTTCAAGTTAATTTTGAAGAAACAGGAATAAGAAAATTTTATAGTCATGTACCTGAACTAATACTCTGATTTACATGCCATTTTAATATAAAATATGTTGAAATATCTTAAGTATACTTTTCATTTATGTGATATTTAAAGAGGAAGACTGATCTCTCTTCCTGCCTGTCAAACGTGATAAGCAACTAATAAAAATATCAAAGGCACAGAGAGTGTGAGAGGAGCAAGAAGACAAAGTCGTGCCTCTCATTGTATGTGTGGCTATATGCTGCAAATAATTGTGGCATAACCATGATTCCAGAAGACTGGGAATAGTGATGGGAGATTGGAACCATTCACACCATGGAATAGCCTAGAAGGATACAGTTGAATCACTGAACAGTATGCTTTTTTGTAACTTCGACCTTTTCAAAATGTGAAAATCAATAAAGTGTAAAATTAGCATTCCATTAATGTTGAGGGTATTTCTGAGTAAGACAGGACCCTGTAAGGACATTCTGACTGTTCTTAAAAATGAACACAAATAAAGGGAGGGGAACTCAGATGTTTATTTGAAAGAACAGATACAAAATCAGTTTGGTGCAAAAAAAAAAAAAAACACACTTCTTTCATAACTTCATATATATATATATATATATATTTACTATTCAGAAGAAAATAAAGGCTATTCTTTCAATTTGTTGCAAACACTTAATTTGAAGTTTAATAATACCTAATTTTGAGAAAAATGCAAGTAAGCAGCATTAAAGTTACCTTTGTCCCCTTTAAGCTTTGTTTATTTGGTGTGGGGCCTTTCCCTACCACTATAATACATAATTTTAAACTTCCTACATTATCTGATGATACTACACACCATTTGCAACATCTCCCACTGAGTTCCATGGAATTTCACTACAACCTTGAAAACAGAGTCTTCCATCCAGTTGCAGTGTGATCTTACACAATAGATTATGTTGTTCTGTGTTCTCCCACGTAGAGGATCATATAGAACTGTTTTGAGACCACAGTGTATACACTGAAATATTCAGAACACCACTTGATTCACAGCTAAAACACCATAGAGGTTAGCCATCATTTTCATCATCCCATTAATCATCATCTTCATCACCATCATCATCACCATCAACCTCATCTCACTGCATAAAGATTTACTAAGATCCCTAGGTTGAGAGAGAGTCAGAGCTACTTTAACGATCCTCTGTAATTTATGAGGCTGAAACACAATGATTAACATATGCACGAAGTTGAACATTGCTTTTAAGTCTTAAAGTACTAATTCCATGAATGCTTTAATGTGTTTTTAGATAGCACGTGTGTGTGAGTATATGTGTGTGTGTGTGTATGTGAGAGGGAGAGAGAGACAGAGACAGAGACAGAGAGAGAGAGAGAGAGGCTTACTTTGCACTTTCAGGTTCAACTTAAAGCTAGCCCCTTCAGGAGTGTCCTAAGGGATCTGTTTTGTGGCAATATATTACTTACAGAGATACACAGCTAATGTCCATCCAAAGACTTTTATGGAGGGAATGCTCTCTCTCTCTCTCTCATTGTGAATGCATAACTCCTAGTACACCAATCAGTACAAGTACCCATTTGTGAGTACTTTATGCCGGGTGTGGTGGTGCCCGCCTTTAATCCCAGCACTTGGGAAGCAGAGGCAGGCAGATCTCTGTGAGTTCAAGGCCAGCCTGGTCTAGTCTACATAGTAAGTTCCAGGACAGCTTCGGCTACAGGGAGACCCTGTCTCAAAAAGATAAAAAAAAAAAAAAAAAAAAAAAATCTTGTTCTAACTGATAGTTTAACTTAACTACTTTCTCTACTTGTGAGTCTTTAGCAATTTAAGCTCCATAGTAGTGCCATTTTTTCAATCAGCAAAACATAGATTTCAAAACAAAGGCAAAATAGAAACATCATCAGTGTGATTTTCAATCACAGAACATTATCTACCATGTTTAACCTATGATTTTACTAGAAGAATGCCTGTTTGAGCTTCATCTCAAAGACATCCTCTATGTAAAATGATAGAGCTGGCATTACGTTTGTGTCCAATTCAGCAGTTTGTGAAATACTTATTTTCTAGAAAGAAAAGCATGCATAAATTCAAAGTGGCAAAAATTACTAGGTGGGCAGCTTTAAGCTAGTAGTCTTCAAATTTTGAGAACATTTTGGGGCTATTTCAGAGTGTGCTAAACTTTCTCTCATTTTATTTCCTTAAGTGATGAAGCCAGAAATGTAATATTTTGGCAACAGAAAACCCAGACATTTTCACTAGCGTTATATTGACTTTGTTTCAAGAGCAATGAGCCCATTAACAAATACACACACGTGAGCAGCACAGATATGTGAACACACGCATGCACTCATGTTTGTATGTTTAGGTATATCACTACAAATATATGAACAATAATGTTATCATTCTTTTTAATTAAAATGTATCCTCCCATATAAAAGCACAAACTCTGAACAGTGAAAGAAAGCCCAAAAGAGTTTATCCTTGTTATTTCCTTAGACAGTTGACAATACAGTGTAGGAATATACCTTGTTCTTTCCAAGACAAAACATCAATTTAAGACCTTTTATCTCCCATTTACAGAGACTCTGTAACAGCTCCTTCCTATTTAAAATCTGATAGGAGAGAGTTGCATCCCTTCCTCATCCTTTCCTCGGCTATAACTGTGGCGGTTTTCTTAAGTGGTCACAAACCAGGAAGCAATTTGTGTGGACCCAGTGGCATTTGCCATTTTGGCACAGAACCCACAAGAGTTACAGTAATGGTCTCTTTACTGGCACTTTACTCAAAGTGAAGCATCTAAGTTCTACTGTATATATACAAACCAGATTTAGGTGAAGAATTTAACTGTTTTCCCATATGCTCACTTCATTCTGAAATATCTTCTCAGACATTTGAGAGACTCAATAGAAGTCCGGAGCCTGGGAGCACTTCATCTCAGCAAAGTCCAGATGATCCCAGCCACCAGAAAGACCATAGACCTGTCTCACATCCCTACCCACAGAGATACCTCTAAAAGGTGGGATTACTATCTGGGTCAGCACCCTTGCCAAAGCAGTGTGAGTTCAGGGGTAGACCTTGCATAATTACTGGTGATCCTTTCTTTCCAGGGATTTGATAATCAGCATTGAATCTCCTATCAGACTCATTGTCACCAAATAATCATACAAACATCATTTTTTTTTTGACATTGGAGCTATGACCTTGATGGCTTTGGATAAGTCACTTAAACTCCCAGGGCTAATTCCCCTTACAGAAGTAGGTAGCCTAAATTATTCATTGATCTGTTACTACTTGTGCTGCATTGCTTCATTTAAAATAACAGGTCTGTTGCAGTTCAAAACAGTTAATTTCCTTAACTATCTTTGTGAAATTTCTTATTTCCTCTTTTTAATTGAATTTTTGTGACTTTCATATGATATAGTATGATACTATTTAGATCGCTCCCCTCTTCACACCTCCCCCTAACTAATTTCATGAACCCTTACATACATAACATGGGCTATAGAGTGTGATTTGTATCCTCCCATGTCCTTCAATACAAATCCATTCACTGGACTCACTAAGTCCCAACCCTATAAGATACTCTTTTCTCTTCCCAGGAGCCATCAATTGCCCAAAGTTCCTTACTTTGGGGTGGGACTTCTTACCCACTTCTCCATGGTCCTAAGGATCACAAATAGTCATTTAATCTGTAATCAGTCATAAGAGACTCTTCAAACAGCTCATCCCATTTATTGCCAAGAACAGCTTCCCTCCACTCCTATTGTTTTTCAATTTTATATGAATTAATCTTGCTATTTGTACTGTGGAATACTATAGCCTTATTTGGAGATCAGTATGCTATTTCAGTCTGTTGGATAGAGTGTAATAATAAGGTATTACTCCTTTTCAGTGACATATATGCAAATAATATGATGGATAAAGCATTCACATGTCCCTTAAATCAACAAATATTTTGCTCAATAACATCCTAACCTATTGCTGTGTAGACAGGCTTTGTCTTTCCTGGTCTCAATGACCACCTGTTTTAATGTTTGTTCAGGACACTGTAGACAGCTTAGGAGGAAAAAGTCGATAGCATGCAAGCCATTTCCAGGGAAATTTTAACTAGAACAAGAGGATCTCATAAACAGCCTGAACCTCAGCATGTCCCACAGGTAGTGCCACGGTCCAGTAAAGCTATTAGTATAAACATTCAAGAGACAATAAAGAAGGCTGGCCAGAGCCCCAGATGGTGCTGTCGTAAAAATACATTCCAAAGCTTGGCATCTGGATTTTGCAGCTGCCATGCATAGCCCATATGTGGCAATAAATATTGGTTCTGAGGTTGGAATAGCTAGAGGTTGGGGTCAAATACAACCATCTGAACCATCACAATGGAGCAAACAGACAAAGCATGGAAGTGATTGTGGAGTGGCATGCAGTTTTTCATACTTCTTATTCTTTTTATTATTGTCAGCTGTTGAAATGCTAAGGTAAACTTTCAGAGAATAGAGGTTTATTTGTCAATGAACGGCAGCCAGTGTGCACTCAGCTTTTTTTCCCTGCTGTTTCTGCTCTTTATTTTATTCACTTCCAAATGCTAACCTTTATGTATTCTCATCTATCTTCTCATGTCATCAGCTAAAATTGTAGAAGTTCGATTCTGCTCTAAGTATCATTTGTAACACAATTCCTTAGTAAATGTTTTCCTTCTTGAACGAACACAATTTTCATCCAACCAGCATTTTCTTAAAGATTTACTGAGTGACGACTAGGCACTCTTCCAGGCATCATAGATTTGTCCTTAGACATGCACACCCAAATCCCAAGATTCATGTTGCCTACCACCTATTAGAACTCCAATTTATTCACGGATATTTACTTAACACTGACCACATATAGAAATTTCATCTCAAAGAGTGTAGAAATTGTGTTCAAGAACACAGGCATGGGGGCTGGAAAGATGACTCAGTGCTTAAGAGTAATACCCACTCTTGCAGAGGATGGGGGTTCAAACACCAGCACCCATATGATGGCTAACAAGTGTCAGTAACTCCAGTTCCAGGGAATCTGACATCCTGTTCTGTTCTGTACTTCATGACATGGGTGCACTTACACACATGCAGGCATAACACAGATACACATAAAATAAAAATAAATACTTTTTTAGAAAAAAGAACACAGGCAAAAACACAGGCTGTAAAAGTGTGAAAAGTGCTGATTGTAACAGCTGAGATAATTTTTAAGAGCTCTGAGAACCACCATTACATCGGATGTGAGTAGGAAGCAAATATGAATGAAGGCTGTTGGAAGGAAATAAAAACCTCATTAAACTGAAGGCTTAGTAGAAATTAGTCAAGGGAGTATGCAGAGGCCAAGCAGCCCAAGAAAAAGAATTGAGTGGGCAGAGGTCAGCCAATTAGGCAGCAGAGCTGGAATGGAAAGATGAGAGGTAAGTAGGGAAAGAGACAGAATGTACCTCTGTCTACTCATGAAGAGCTTTGTATGTTAGGAAGCTTCTTGCAAACTTCTTATAAGTTAAAGGAAAATTTGTCCTCAAAGCAGTTGGGTACATGAGATTAGATAATTGTCTAAATACATATATTTCAAAAACTAAATAACTTCCCAAATGGCCATACTTTGAAAGTGAAAAGTGATATTTAGCTTATTTAGAGAGAAAACATCATTTAAGTGCATTGTGCTGGATTTTCAAGACAAGTGGAATTTTAATTTTTTTTTTTTATTTTTACACCCACTTCCCAGATAGCACCCTCCCATAGCTTCCCTCCCCCCACTAGAGCCCTTACACTCTGTTATCCCTGCTACTGTCTGCTGTGTTGTCAGCACCGCCAGCCATTCCCCACTACTTGTCCTTCTGGTGATT
>NW_008344194.1:1234647-1239002 GCF_000622305.1 Nannospalax galili | reverse complement strand
GTTCTATGCTGGGTTACTATTTGGGAGTCCCTTTGGCCACCCTGGCCAACAACTCAAAAGAAGGTATCACCTGTCTGGCATTGTTGCTTTTAATGTAGACTTTACTATACATATGGACTCTTAAAAAATTATATTGGCCCCTTTAATCTTTGGCTATACTTACCTTTTGGGTGTTTAAGGCCATAGAGTTGGTCCAGATAAACCGATTTATTTTCACTCTTAAGGTCATTTGAGGATCTGTTCCTCAGGGGTCACATGGGCTTGGGAGGAGCCCCTGGCTCCTTTCTTTTACCAGTTCCACCTATGTGAAGATAAGTCAAAGATCCTGCTCAACCATAGTTGGCTTCACTTGGAAGCATGGAGGAAATGATTCTTATGTGTTGACCCTCCTCTTTATAGACTGGACACTGGTTCAAGTCCATCTGGTGGGGTCTTCTCAGCCTCCTTGATCAAGAGGACAGGTGACCCATCACCATTATAGGACATTTTGAGAGATGCTCATCTGATGCCCTGGAACAGGTCGACCTAGGAAGGCAAGGAGCAAAAAGTGTCCTTTATGTCCCTCTGACCAAATTATTATATACCTCAAATTATGTCTGTTAAACATCAAAGAAGGTTATTTCCACCAGTCTAGTACTTTTAATTACTGTGTACCATGCAGATAAATCTTGTTCAAAGACCAATTATTCTCAGATAAACCTTACTGAGACATATATTTCTTGATCTGCTATGTACAATTTGTCAGTAGGTTGTAGGGGTAATATGGTTCCCTCTGGTTTTCAAAACTAGCTAGGCATTGTTTATCTCTCGCATTTTCTCACCCCTCCATCATGGTTTTCCCACTTAAGGTGCCTACATTTCGCCCCCTTTCTCCCTTACTAATACCCTTCTCCTATGATCCTACTTCTCTTGGGCTCCTTCTTTTCTTTTATCCCCTAGGTTCCTTGTATACCCTTCCCTTAAACTAACCCAGTTTTTATCCATATCTCCCTTTATAAGGCCTGTTTCCTACTGTTCTTCCCTTTCAGGTTATTTCTTTTCCTTTACCTCCTTGTTGGAAGGAAGAAGATCATAGTCTATCCAGCAAAGAACACATCTATAATGCTTAAAAATCTTATGTGGGTATTTCAAATGTCCTCTGAGAAAATGATTATAATGTTTCCACTTCTAAAATTGCAGAAAACAGAGACATGTGAATGGATGAAAAGTAACATAGACTCTGTAGGACCCTTCTCCCACCCCACAAGTTACCTAAGATACTCCTGATTTTTGTATATAATTAACACAAGCAATAACTCTGCTTCTAACTTTAGGGTTCACCTTAAATCTCCAGCTATGTTTCCACTTGAAATGCACACCAGTGATGTTGACCTACATCGTTTTTTTTTTTTTTTTTTTTTTTTTTTTTTTTTTTTTTTTTTTTTGTGCTCTCTTTGTACACACTTTCTGTGTCACTGTTTTCTGTGACATACTGGGGCATTTACTTCAAACATTACAACCTACTACATTTTCATTCATGAAGGATGTGCTCAAAACAGGTTATCAAATGAGTATCGTTTTCCAAACATACTACAGAAAAGTTTAATCCAGACATATTACCTCAGATTCCACTCACCACATTTTAGCTAAAGAAATGTCTAAATGGCATTAGAACAAAACATTTTACTTATTAGATAAATTCAAATAAAGCATCCTGGACTTTACTGCATTATTCTTTATTAATACACACTATTCTCCCTAGCCTTAGGCCCTGATAGGACTGAAGAATTCCAGTAACAATAAATCAAGTTACATCACTACTTTTTGTTCTGTACGCTATAATTGGAAAATTATAACTAACCTGAATTCTGTCTAAATAATCAGAGTAGTTGGGCAGTCTCTCCTATACCAGACTAACATTTCTGAAAGTCCTATTCAAGCATGTGTTTGCTATTTACATATAGGCTATGTTATCCACATCTTTGTAATGAGAGTTCATTCCTTTTATGGCTATACTGGGGATTGAATCTAGGTCCTCCCACATTCTAGGGAAGAGCTCTACCACTGAGCTATATCTACAGCCTAAGAGCTTATAATTTTTAAAAATTAATGCATCTCTTTTCTATTCACATATAATTATTTCTTACTCTGTAGATCAGGCAATCTTTTCACAATAGAGTTCTAGTTGCCCACTAATGTCCCAAACACATGTCCATTTCATGCTTTCTGCATTTGATTACAACAGCTTGCCAATTAAATCTTGCCAGGTCCCCTCATCTTGGTGTTCAAAAGAACTTCTGAAATCCCACCTGCTCTGTGCAGCATCCCAATAATAAAGGCCATTCGGTGAACCATGTGTGCTCTGCCTCACTCAGACTTGCTACACTTCATCTTAACCTTTGGGGCTACATCCTGTTTGATGAAAAGCCAGGCTTTTCAAGATAGGATCTGCTTAGGCCCCTTCTTTTTCACTATGTGTATTTAAATAATAAAACAGAAGCTGGTGATCATAGGGACTCTCATTGCAGATTATCAAGTGTAAATTAGCCAAGTGTTTTGATAGCTCTTAATTATCGACAACAGACAGTCTCCTGGAAGAGTTGGCTCAAGCCCTATACCTAAGTAATATGAAACCTCTCTCTGGTCTTGGCAGTAGTGTCTCTGCTGCAATATTGGGGATGGGGGTGGTGGGTAAACCACCAGGTGTCCAGCAAGGAGAAAAGAAATTATGGATTAGTGAAAAAGAGTAAGAGCTAATGAGTAGTGGTCTATGAGGGCTTTTATTTGCAGAACTGTGTTAGCTAATGACTTAGGTACTGTTTTTTTCAAAAACACTCTAAATATTGTCTGAGAAATCCCTGGGTGCACTATGAAAATTACTGGGATAAAGATGCCTGCCTTACTTGACATGGCTGGAGTTGAACTGTGCTGTTGTTTTCTGAATGCCTTGGATTCATGCTCTGCTCTTAGCTGACACTTCCAGTAGGATTAGCCTTCCCCCTTGCTGTTTTCTCCACTGATAGTCTCCACAAATGAAACACTATATATTAAGTTTTATACTGACGGTAGTGCCACCTACCATCTTTAAGTGAGATTTAAGATGTCAAGATATTTCTGCTTAACAGAATAGAGTTTTGGGGCTATGTTCACACAGAGGGTTACTGAAAAGGACTTGGGGCCTTTTACAGTTATTGTCTAATTGTCCAACTTTATTCTTTCTGATGTTGATAATATGCTCATTGTGCTCAAAGGGGGATAAACATTTCACCCCAATCACATCCCCTGTAATTGCTAGAGATGTGTTTTCAGCACAAAGATATATTGCAAATATTCTTGAATGTTATAAATTTAAAAAGTGTTTTGAGACAGGGTATCCCTGTAGTCCCAGCTGACCTGAACTCACTATGTAGACCAGGCTGACCTTGAACTCACAGAGATCCGCCTGCCTCTGCCTCCCAAGTGCTGGGACTAAAGGCATGCACCACCATGCCCAGCTCTAAGTATTGTTTTTAATATTAATATAGTGATAGAAACCCTCCTACATTTTTCTTTTGTTGTAAACTCTACTGTTTTGATCAATCCATTCCATTTCTAATCATAGAATATTGACAGTAGGTTCAGTGCCGCCTAAAGACAAATACCTCCAAAGCTAAAGCATTCCGGTCAGCTGTGGCCATTTGGGGTCTTCCTTTGTTAGATGAGCTCATAAACTATTCAGCAGGTCAAGAAACACCATTGGTTAGGTGACAATGCAGCTTCCTGTCATAAAGAATCTGAAGCCATCCATTCCTACCCACCATAGGGTTTCCTTTGTCAAGGCTATTTACTCCTTATTAGCAGACAAGAGATTAAAATACATTTTTAGATGAAAATTGTGTTGGGGTTTAGGATTTTCTTACAATACATCTTCTACATGAATTCAAAGGATTCTGGGGACAGAGTCAGTTCCTCTTCTTGTTCATATACATGTTCACCCTGTGATGTCTTTGGGATAGCTTTGTTCTCCAAATCTAAAGAACCCTTGAGTTACGACCAGAAGGATTTGAAAGTAGCTGAAGAAGAAGGATGTTGTGATTCCAAAAACTATTTGGTCCTCAGGTTCAGAAACTGAAGGTTTAACTCTCATCAGACATCTTCCATTGCACTGCTAGGCAGTTCACAGGTTAATTTTCTCTCAGAGCCAGACACTGAAATATACACATCACCACAAGGTGGCAGTAGAGATTTGTGGTCACATGGTTAAGGACCCCAGAGCATGGGGAGTAAATATAGTTACTGTCTACAGTACAATTCAGCCAGAATTTTTAAAACATTAAATATTTTACAAATGGCTTTTTACAAATTCTTATAAGATTTCACTTTATCAAGCCTTTTAT
>NW_008344194.1:1213690-1234600 GCF_000622305.1 Nannospalax galili | reverse complement strand
TTCAAATTTCCATAAATTTCCCCAAATTTCATGTTTCACCCAGAAAAATGTACATTTTTTCTTCTTTACAAACAGAAAAATTTAATCTCCTAGTGTTAATCTTTACCTAAATATTCCTTCCCTACCTTGTTGGAATATTGATGGAAATTTTTTCTACTCTTTTCTATATGAGTAGACATTAAACATAATACTTCAGTATAGTTTAAAAAACACATTAACCTGCCTATTTTGTGTTCAAGGTTGGCAATTTGACATTCAATGGAAAGGTCATTAGAGCTTCTGAGAGAAGATAGGGGCCTCGCTTCTATTCATTTTGGGGGGCGAGGAGAGGCCTAGTAATTGAAACAAGACACTTAACCCTTTGACCTTTAGTTTCCTCTCCTGCCAAAAGGTAATGCTAGTTCAATAGGGAAATAAGTGTCAAATATTAGAAGTAAAAATAGTGCTTAATTCAGCTGTTGAGTGGTGACTGCTCTAACTTCTATCATTTGACATTGATCAAAAAGGTTATTAAGCATATAAACAATTTATCATAAAGCTAAACTTTTCAAAGTAGAACAATACTCGCTCTTTATTAAAAAAATTCTAAATGTATTCAGCATCAATATCATAAATAACCATACACATGAATCTTCGGTTCTTTAGTGTCAAGTTTCAAATGGACAGAAAATCAGAAAGTCAAAATAGATATGATTCAAGGACTTAGCATGTTACAAAACTATTTCTGAGACTTAATTTTCTGTTTACTTACTGGAAGATGTTATTGTACTAGAAAAATTAAGCTTTGTATTGATCCAACTAAAATACAAATACATTTACTTAACATAGAAGTCATTACTAGAAGAACTGAAAATTGTCTTTAAGGAAAAAAAGCAATATAATGTTTTCATAGCCACTGGAAACTAAATTGAAGGTAAACAGCAGGCCGAAGCCTCCTTACACACAGTCACTCACAGTGGGCAACAAATAAAAGCAGAGTATCAGAAGGAGAAATATGTCCAAAAGTGACTTAAAAATTTATTTTGAAAACACATTTAAAATATTACAGATGAGTGGTTTTCAGTCATCAAATTATATTCATGCTTGTAGATTCTTTCTTTCTTTTCTTTATTTAGTCTTTTTGAGACAAGGTTTCCCTGTATCCCCACCTGACATGGAGCATGCTGTGTAGACCAGCTGGCCTTCTCCTGGCCTTCTCACAGAGATCTTCCTGCCTCTGCCTAGCAAGAGCTGGGATTAAAGGCCTGCACCACCACTCCCAGCTTAGAGTATTTATTTATCTTTTCTAATTTACCATATCATCTAGATCTTTATGCTTACTGCTCTCCCTATGAAAAGTAAAATATTTTCTATGGAAACAGCACAAATATCTAATGGAGGAATGTGCTATCACCAATCTGCTGGCTTCTGTTGGTTTTTCTCATTGGCAAAAGAGAAGATAATCTAGAAGACCATTTTCAACTGATCCAAACTCATTGCTCATGTTGTATAATTTTCATTGTCCAACTGAGTTTAGAATTTTCAAGCTGTGGAAAACTGTTTTATATTGAAATACTCATCTCATAATAGAAAGAAAATATTAGATTAAATTTCTAAGGATAAATTAAAGAAAAATATATTTGGAATGAACTGGTACAATAAATAAATTTATTCCTAAAATTTATATCTTACATCAGTTGTGTGAGTTACTTCTAGATAAATAATTTTTCTTCTCTATATTAGATTTTAAATACCTCCTCTATACATTAAAACTCAACATGTAGAAATACAAGACTAGGCTGTCTATGAATTTTTAGTATAAATTTCTAAATTTTACTTTGCAAAATGTCTCGTAAGAACCATTATTATCTTTCTAATATTTTAATTAAAGTCAAATTTTTAGAGTTGATTTGATGCTTCAGAGCCAGTACACCTTTTAAAGAACTGATGCAAGTATCTGCTTGCTTTTTTACCAGTCAGTTTGCAACACTCTTAGGTCTTAGCTGGCATCTCCCAATGCTTGATCACACCTACAGTGCTAACCTGATGACAAGTACTCCCCTGTTGAATGATTTACTCTGTCATTTTCACCAAATTTTTAACTCGATTGAACTTTCCCTCTCTTAAAAATCTGAGAGCTGGGGGCTGGAGAGATGGCTCAGTGGTTAAGAACACTGGTTGTTCTTGCAGAAGACCGGGTTCAAATCCCAGCACCTACATAGCAGCTAACAACTGTCCGTAACTCCAGTTCCAGGGGATCTGACATCCTCTTCTGCCCTCCGTGGGCATTGCAGGACACAGGTGTACTTACTTTCATACAGGCAATACAATCATACACATAAAATTAAAATAATAAATAATTTTTCAAAAAGCTGAGAGATTCTCAACAAAACATTGGTTACAAATTCAGGCATCTCCTCCCTGGCGCTTAATCTTTTCATCCCCTCTTCCGCGATGGCCCTGAGCAGGTAGGAGGTACATGAACGTATGGATACATAGTCCTACAAACTCTTAGGAACCTGCCCACGTGATTCTGTGGCAACGGTATCAGCATACACAAGACCCATGCAAACTCAGGCAGACAATAACCCAACGTAGAACTGTCTCTACAGTTTTATATTTCTAGAAACAGTTGAAACCATTGAGTATTATATGCCAAAGATGTGACAATCTACTCAGAACAGCAAGGACTGAGTCTATATAATCATTCCAGATTCAGTGTTTTCATTAGTGATATTACATAAAGTTCCACAGTCTTTTCGTCATGATATAGATCTTTGTTTTTATTGCTAAAAATTTACTCATTATACATATGTACCATGATTTAATAAACCACATACATGTGTGCTATTATTTATTAATAGTATTACCACCATACCTGGCTTGTTTGTTTTTTAATAAACAGTGGTTGGTGTTTGGTTCTTTTATGAATCAGAACTTCAAAAGTAAAACAAAAACAAAAAAAAGGAAGAGGAGGAAGAAGAGCAGGAGGAGGAGGAAGAAGAAGAAGAGGAAGATAAGAAAAAAGTGCAACCATTAGGAGGCTTCAACACTCAGTGATAGGTAAGATGAAATCCAAGTATGGGGAGACGGTTGTCTGTAAAGTTTTAACCAGGTAAGCAGGAGAATCTGAATCCCAAGAATGATACAGGGCCAGAAATCCCAGACTAGGGAGGTGAAAGCTGGAGAATTCCAGGAGTTTGCTAGTTAGCCAGTGTAGCTGATTTAGTGAGCACCAGGTTGAGTGAGAGATCTTGTTTCAAATAACAATGTAGAGAGTTTGAAGAAGATACCAATGTTAACCTCTGGCTACCATGTACATGTATGCCCACATACGCATATTCACGCACACACACAAAGAGCACAGTAAATAGGTGATAGATGATAGACAGATAGACAGACCAATAGATTACTAACAACACAATCATCCTGAGACCACAATGTGTGGGGAGAGAAATGTCATCATGCCTTACCCAGCTCTAAATTCTGTGAACCACAATAACATCCTGCTAGGGAAGATATGCTGTCTAGCATGTTAGTGGCATGACTGTTAGGAGGGCAACAAACTACTTTCTCATTAGATTTGGGATCTTATTTCAGAACTCATGCTAGGTTCTGAAATTCTAGTTAAGAGTACTTAACTGGGGAAGTCATATGAACAAGATAGGAACTTACTACTGTTTTGCTAAATTGCTACATTGTCAAACTGTTTTTAAATACTTATGCATGGAATAGCTTAGTGCTGTACCCAGTCTTCATGAAAAAAGTTTCTAATTGCAGTGGACAACTGTCATTGCAGAAACCCACAACTAGCCAAAGTTTTAACACCCCTTCCAAGGCTCAGAGAACATTTCAGGAGAGATTGAGAAGGAACTGAAAGAATGAAAGAACCCAAGGATGGGGAGACAGGCAAGCAAAAGATGTCTTCTAGACATGATGCATAGCTGTTGCACTCATACCTATCTGAGGTAATACTGGAAGTGAAGGGTTGCGAGGAATGGGAGCATCATTTTCTTCAGTGATGTAGCCAGAATTAAGTTGCCTTTGTTTTAGTAAATAAGATCCCACTCAAGCTCTGGCAAGTGATTCCAATTAAACTTAATGGGTCACATCCCTAAAGAATACATGACAGTAAGAGTTCCAGCAAGAGACGAAGGGTGTTGGAAGATGAGAATATATAAATATATGTAACTGGAAAACAAAAACAATTTCAAAAGAACACAACCTAGATATGTCATAAAATAAACTGTAGGACTGCAGATTAGATGATATGAAAAGTGCCTATTCCTTAGTTTACACTTTGGTATTTCATATATTCATGGTACATGAACACTGTGTACTTGTCAACTTGGCCTTTGGTGTTAGCCTCAGCAGGAGTTAAAACAAAGGTCAGGCTGATGGGCAAAGGCCTTGGCTCATATGGAGTAGAAGAGATAGAATTGGAAATACTAACGCTCTATTGATAGCCATATTTGAGAAAGTCCAGACCAGACACGATTACCAAAGGATCTTCCAAAGGAGCCCAGGGTCTCCATTTTACAGACAGAAGACCGAATATTCACCTACTTAAATAACTAGATCAAGATTTCAAAAAAATTAATCAAAGGCCAAGACAATTCTAAAATTAATATATGTGGCAATGACTTTTACAATATGGACATTCTGTGGACAAATGACTTTAACTTAATCTTGCAATCAAAAGTTAATCTTACAGAAAACATCACTCAGCCTTGAGCTCTTCTTGTAACCTAAAAGTATAGCTTTAATTTCTCATGACCCTCCTTTACCCTAGACCCAGAATAATGCATGAATATGTGTCTAGATGTTTTGCATAGCAAGAAAGCACTGCAAAAATGAAGGATATTTATTGGAAGTGAGGAAAATATGAAGATTACCCTATTTTATTGCAAATAGCAGATAAGATTAAGTCCATGATGTCTGTTTGTAGTTGTGTATATCCTAGATCAGTAATCTTCACAGAAGACATTTATTCCTTTCCTTCACACTTCATGTTGGATATATTGTTTCAAAAAAAGAGTAAGACCTTGTTCTAGAGCATAGTTTCTAGAAAATTCAGAAGGACAGGTTATTAGAACATTTCGGGTCCCTCTTGGTTTAAATGGATGCTTTGAGTCAGACTATCTTTATTCTAGCATCGCCATAATGTGATGTCACATAGTAACTGCCACAATATATTACTCTGAATTAAAGTTGAGGTAGGTTTTGAATTATGGTTATAGTAGGCCATATGAGAACTTTTCGAATAATCTTACTCCATTTTATAAATAATATCAATTTTTATGTCTATAATCTGACTTTTTATATGAGTAGTATGCTTTTATTGCATTTATTTCTCTGTTTATATACAAAACAACTTCTTTGGAATGCTTCATGTTGGGTGAAAGTTACCTCAAGTACAACTTAACACATATGGAATATTGGGGAGTACCAACACACCTCACAGTTGATAACCTGACAGTCCACTATTGTTCTCTGTGGTTATGGATATAGCTCTACAGATAATCATAACAGTGCATATAATCTGTCCTCAAATTTCTATACTAGAAGAGAAACTTATTTTAGAGCCATTGAGATCGTTCAGTAGGTAAAAGTAAGTATTTGCTGTGTAAACCTGATAGCTTGAGTTTGATTCCAGGGACTCATGGTGGGAGGACTGAATGAATCTCAAAAGCTGTCTTCTGCATTTCACACATGTGAGGTGGCACATGCATGTACACAATCACACATATACACATATACAAATCATATATAGATATCTATCTGTATCTATAGATAGATATATCTATATATCTATCACAATAATGTTAAAAGATAGCTTTTAAAAGATTTTAGAATAGTCTTTTTGTTATTGTTCTTTTTGAGGCAGGATCTCACTGTAGCCGCAGTTGACCTAGAACTCACCAAGTAGATCAAACTGGTCTTGAACTCACAGAGATCTGCCTGCTGGGATTAAAAGTGAGCCTTTTTGACTCTGTGTTAGTAAATATTTATTTTATATTGCTTAAGTATAAATTTGTGAATGTATAATTAAGTTTCAAATGTTTACGTCTCTCCTTAAAATTGAGATTTTTCAATATGCTAAGAAATAATGATGCAGCTAAAAGTCAGATTAATAAGCCCATTATGATGCATTAGATGATGATATTTAGCTGAAACTAAATGCCACTTGCAATGTGAAGATGAGACTAAACGCCATGGCTAAGAGTGCTACATCTACTGGCAGTTCCCCTCCACTAACCAAACACTTCCTTCATGCCAGTGCTTGCAAACACTGTTCCTATAGAATGCCATGGTGTTTCAGTCTTAGAGCTTTTTGTTAGTGCTTTGTGCACATTTGAACCTTTGATTATTTCTCCCTAAAAAACAAACTTTAATTAAATATTACCAAGAAAAAAAAGAAACTTTATATAAAAACCGACAAAGCGATCACAACTAGCACACAAAATATAAAACTTTTGCATATTAATGGTGTGATATGATGTTTTAATATATATGTATATTATGTAATGCTTAAATTAGGCAAAATAGTCCTATCTCTTCTTTATCGTGTCTCTGTGGTGATTTAGTTTTGTTTTAAACTTAATAAAGAACCTTTATTTTTAGGAGAAAATAATGTAGGCCCATGTACATGAAACATGTAAATGTGTTCTCTCAAAATTATGTTAATGAGTAATTTTCCTTCACAAAATTTCTGAAGAAGTGCTGTCACAAATTGAATATCATACCTGTACTTGCCTAATTTGTTAAGTAACAAATAGAGGATTCAAATTCAAGTTAGTCAGATGCTTTCAGATGTGAAGAGAAACAGCCTAAAATAATGAAAACGCAAAGGATCTTAAGAATATGTAGATTTTTGTATTCTTCAATGTATTGTCTTTCTGTCAAGGAAATGATTCCAGTACTTGGAGCCCCCATAGTAAGGGAAACATTCTATCAGTAGCACAAATTACTCTGACTAAAGAGATAAAAGGAACAAATATATTTGGGAATGAAGAAGTGAAAATGATGGCAACCATCACTGTTTGGGATATGAAGATTGAAATACTCAGACTCACTATCAACAAAATCAGTTAACCCTCTCTGTGTAAAATACACTGGAGGAATTACTCAGACCAGTATGCCTACAGCACAGATTAGTTCTAAACTTTTACAGGAGCAGGACAGTATTATTTCTCTTAAGACATAAATAGAGAGCCAATTCTCCACAAGTCCCCTGACAACCTACTCTTGGCACTTACAAGAATAAAGATGGGACTCAAAGCTTGGGAGCTATTCCAATCTACTGTAGGAATAGCATGACAGGATTCCACAGTAGCAGCATTACTGATGCATTTAAGTTAAACAAAGCAGTTCTAAGCTTAGGTTATTTAGAGGCATGAACTAAAGGCTTCAATTTGTTCAGTATTCTTTATCTCTTGGTAGACAACCACTAACATAATAAATACATTTGTTTACTAAAAATTAAATGTTTTAAAGTTGTTCTCATCCATTTTTTAGAAGAATTTATCTTACATCTTTCATTAAATTGAATGTAGTCCACCCCACCCCAGGACCAGTTGTAAATGACTGTTAAAAAATAAAGTGTTTGGGGAATCAAACATTTAAATAAAACAACCAATAAATCTTCCTGTTTCTTTCACTGAAAAAAAAAAATTATGCTCCCAAGAGATAGCATGTGTAAACTCAGATGAAGTCCAGCTATAAATAAAGTAGTACATTTTCCCTAAGGAATGGTGTTTGTTTAAATTAAATTCATTGTCTACAATAAACATGCTAAATTGTTTGCTTGATAGCTTTAGAATATTTTAAGGACCTACAATATTGCTTTGGAGTTTCATGAGAAATTCAAGTTAAAAGTACAGTGAGAGCATGTACAAAAAATCAATTGAATTTCCATAATCCCATTTCTTCAAGAATGTTAAAGTTTAGAATCCTTGCTCAAATGGTACCCAATTCCAAATGGTTTAGACCTCCTCGTCCTATAAGTGTCTTTCATATAACCAAGGATATATTCAACCACACATTTTGGGTTAATGTGCATGTAGTCTCAAAATCTCAGGATGACATTTCCTACTATTTCCTCCTTTCCCCTTACTGAGAGAGAGAGAGAGAGAGAGAGAGAGAGAGAGAGAGAGAGAGAGAGGTGTCTTGGGCCAAAAATCAATCTTCAGTCTTAATTTAGAGGTCATAGATTCAGGGGAGAGCTTATGAATACATCTTAGCGACCAAGAAAGCACAAATTCATTGAAAAGAAGTTTAAATTATTTTCTTTCTCTTTGATCCAATACAGAAGTAGGGAAAAAGGTTTTCAGCTACAAATTAAATACTCATAGCATTTAATATAGTAGTATTATGTTTACATGTTTTGGGTTCCCTTTACATATTTATCAGTGCAAAACACAGTCCTATATTCTGATTTAGTGGTAAAATAGTTGAAAGGACTACCTCAGTCTAATGGCTGGCCAATTAAAAAATAGACATAAAATATTTTGCAGGCAAGATTGTTAAACTAACTATGATTTCTAAATTTTTGAATAAAGAAGCAATGGGGAGATCATTCTATGATACCTACTCCCAATGTTACTTAAAATTCCTTAAAACATTATGGTTCCATTTAAATCATAAACACACACATACACAAGTGATTCATCTTTTGTTAGACAATCACCAACAAAATAAATATTTGAAAAGATACAGTCCTATTTAAAAACTGGTTACATTGTACTAAGCATTAACCCAAGAGAAAGCAGGAGAAAATAGCAAGGCTTCTCCTCCATGGCTGAAAACAGAAGCCATCCTTGTCTGGCAGCTTGTCTGAGTTTCCACTGTATCCACACAACCTCATCTTATGGAGGGCTAAATGATCTAGTATGTTAATTATGTGCTCTGGGAGCACAAAGGAGGAATAAAGCAGTTATTACCTTCCCAAGTTTCTCAGGTAATGAGACCTGTTTCTGGAAATATGTGGCAGGGTACCAGAATCTATCATGACAATGAGCTTTGCAGCAAAGCACACCAAATTAATTTGTTAATGAAAATCCTCCACTCGTTCTCTGCATCATATCCACCTGACACATGTCACTGGGCAATGTCATTACCAGCTAACCAGCACAAGGTCTTTGGACAGATGGCATAGCTATACATTGTCAGAAGTGAGACCACCTAAATTCAGCTACCCTTCCCCCCACCACCATGAAAAGGAAATAAAATAAAATTGGCTCCATGTCATTCAAACATGACAGTACTTTGGGTTTTTCCCCCATGATGTTTTTTAGCCTTGAGGCAGATATGACAGGCGCCTTATTAAGTTCCAAAAATAAATGTGGAACAAGAAGACAGTGCATTCCAATGAGACATCCAACTTGTTAAAATGCAAGATGCATAAAATTTGGTTCATTTTATTTTTAGTCACCCTCCTCATCATTTAAATCAAAATAGAAACTAAGTATTTTTAGTATAAACCAAATAAAAATATTTCAAAGATATCTGCTTTTGTTCAATAAAAATTAGATAATCATTTGCTCACATATAATTAAGCTAGCATTTTCTAAGACCTATCCATCAATGTCTGGATGTTAAGTTAAGGAATGAAAAACAAGCTTTTGCAATATTTCTCACTCTATACTCTAACATCTTTCTATCAATTACTAATAGTTCCTTAGATAAATCCACTGGCATTTATGAATCTCTATCATGTGTGTCCAAACGTGTGAGATGTTCTGTCTCTCTCTCACATTATTAATATTCCATGCAGTCTCTCAGTTTGATTTTCAACATCTGTCCTTAAAGCTTATCCTTTTCCTTCATTCCATCATAAGTAGCTGGTTTTATGATATGTCTTGCACATCATATACTAATATACTCCCATGGAATGGTGCCACTCTTATTCATAATGGGTCTTACCACTTCTGTTACCATTTCTGCAAACACCTCAAAAGAAACACCCACAAGTTTTGTTCTTAAGGAATATTCAGTCCTCAAGTTGAAAATGAAAATCAACTACCACAAATTTAAAGGAACTTTGATATAAAATATTAAGGCAATTCATTTTGAAGCTTAAATGTGTATATTTTATACTGTCAAAAACACAGAATTTGAGAATCTGATCCTTATTTCAAGAAATTGGGAACGGAGTTTGTGGTCCGTTTCAGGGATAATGATATAGAAATTTCTGTGGCCCATACCCCAGAACAGGAGAGACTCTCACTTTGGAGTTAATAGTATCTAAAGTACTTTAGAAACATTACATTTATTTGTCTGTAAAGTATGTGTGTATATGTTGTGTGTGTGTGTGTGTGTGTGTGTGTGTGTGTGTGTGAGAGAGAGAGAGAGAGAGAGAGAGAGAGAGAGAGAGAGAGCACACACACGTGCCTGTACTACAGTGTGTGTGCAGAAATCAGAGGAAAACTTGCAGGCAACTGTTCTCTCTTTCCACCATGTGGTTCCCAGGAACTGAACTCATACCTACCGGTTTGGTGACCATTGCCTTTAGCTACTGAGCCTTCTCACCAGATCTATAATATTTCTAATTCATGATTTAATAAACATCCTTACAAAGAAGGCAGCATTAACTCAGAGGGTTTTTTCAAGGAAAGTAACAATTTGATCCTCTGCATTTTACCCTCAAAACCCAGGACCATACAACTTCAATTTCTTCACAGGTTCAAAAATTTCTAGCACACCTAAAAACGAAAGTGAAGGAGACCAAAACAGGAAAGCTATGGCCATATCCACAATAACCTGCAACATGATGGAACAGTTGCTCCTAGGACTTTTCAGTCTAAGAGAGGTAATACGTAGAACATTAATCAGCATCTGGGTTCAGTCAGTAATTATGATCTAAACAATGATTCAAAAGGCTAAAATTCAGCTCAATTCATTTTTCACCTGGGGCTGGTGTCCTAAATAATTTTTCTCACAAAAGGAGCAAATGAATATTTTGCAATGTTGCTTAGGTATGATCTGGAACGTGTTGTGCAAACTATTGTTATTTCTAGCAAAAGAAATATGTTTAAAATCAGATAGGGAGATGAGACAGGCTTTGCTGTAACTATAATTTCTTCCTTATGACTATTGCAACATCTTAGATCACTAAGTTGACAAAGATAGATTGGATCAGATGTTAAGGGTCTCATATTCTCTGACTTTGTCTCTGTGTCTCTGTGTCTCTGTCCTCTGTCTCTGTCTCTCTTCCCACTCAACTTTCCTTTTCTTAAACTCACTTCTCCCTCCTTCATGTCTGATATTACTTTTCCTGGAAAATTCATGTGGAACCTGTGTATAAATGATGCTCAGTATTCTCTCAGAAACATAATTAACCTTCCACTAAAAGACTATGTACAGTTCAAAGGTTCTGTGTTAAATATGAAATGTATAAGAATTGTACAGCAAAAAAATGAATGCACAGCATCACGCCACCATCAGCAGCTGCTCTTTCCTCTGTTTTAGGTTTAACACAACATGTCAAAGATTATCTCATTTCCTTCCTTCTACATTTATTCATCTTTCTGCTTAAGTTCAACAAGAAATCTGTTTTATGAAGAACATTTGCTGTTTATCCTACCCTTTTGTAAACAAGCCATGTCATTGTTGATTTGATGTCATGTCTATAGCAAAGCTGGTGCAAAGGAAATTCCCACACCCTTTAGAAATTATTTCAGTAAGTTGCAAAAGAGAATATATTTATATAACTATATAATAGCTTTGAAGGCATGTTTGCCTCTTTACTAAGTATCTTCTTCCTGTATCATGCATTTGATTTAAATTTCTTTATATCATCATATTTTTAAATTTGGTGTAAGACATTCAAAAAGAATACATCCCACCAAAACCAATATTTTGTTAGCTAAGACTTGGCTGAGCTTACTTTTCTAAGTTTAGAAAAAAGATGTGCACACCCAACAAAAAAGGGAGTTGTTATCCTCCAAAAGCCATAATTTTGCTGTTTTGGTTAAATTTTCAGTTCTTAGATTCTATTATTTCTCTCTGTGAGACATATATAAATGTACCCAATTGTGTTTGAAATATGTGAATCCTTAACACCAGCAGCCCATGCCAGTGTAATCCGTAAGGCGATACACACTTCCACACATATCTAGTGCTTTTTTTGCCAGTATAAAAATAAAAGAAAGTCAAAGTAATTTGCTATGAAAATGAGCTGATTTTCCACATGTTGAGACAACACCTACAAAGCACTGCACTTCACAGTTTGAGCTTGGTAAAGTCTGTGTTGTCGTCAAATATCCTGATGATGAGAAAGAGGCTGTTCACCAGTCACCAACATTGCCCTTGCAATGGATGTTGATTCCGTGTGCTCGCGGTGTTTGAGATTCCAACCACATAAAGGAAAGACTGATACAAATGGATGATCTTTTCATAATACTTGGTTGACTTTCTGGTATTGATTAATCATAGCACAATGGTGGAAAAGCCCTGGATTAGAGGTCAGAAGATTGATGATTTTATACCAGCTCAGCCTCTCTTTATTTCCTCTGTGAGCCTGCCAACCCAACTTAACTTGTCTGTATTCCAATCTTCTCCTCTGTCATTTGGGATCTGTAATGATTTGCATCTGTTTTATTTGAAAGTCAGGTGTACAGTGCTTCCTACTTTTGATTATCAGTACCATTCTTTCCAGAGAGGTGACTGACACACAGGCACTTAATGTGTAAAGTTTTATTGAAAACAGTTTATCTTTAATCACCAGAAACTAAATTTGAATGAAGTAAGGGAGATAAAATTAGCCTTAGCTACTTTTTTACAATGATCAGTTCACCTTTTTATTTTGTGTTTTTATGATCTGAGCCAAAATTTTGAGCATATAATGTCAAAAGTATAAATTATGAGGACGTTCATAAAAGTGTGAGATTTTACATCAATGCTTTACTTTCATCATCATGTACAGAGGTAATTACATGGCCAGGACTTGACCCTAAGTATACAGAACTACTAGAATAATTCCTGTGATTCAGCCTTTGTGAGTTTTAAAAACTATTTATTTCAGTATTTTTAATTATGTGTATGCATGTCTCTATGTGTGGGCTTATACATGTGAGTTAGGTGATCTCGAAAGTCAGAGTTATTACATCCTCCTGAGTTAAAGTCTTAAGTGGTTGTGAGCCACTTAGCATCTGTGCTGGGAACCAAACTCAGGTCCTCTAAAAGAACAGTACTTGTTCTTAGCTATTAAGCATCTCTCTAACTTTAAACACAAGGGGGTGGCCTTGCTCTATAGTAGCCTGCTGTCTCACAAGAGTGAAAAATTAATCCCAAGAGAATTAATCCAATCCAACAAGAAAGCTATTTAGCTTTTTTAAAGATATGTATTTTATTATAAATATTATGAATAATAAATATGTGGGGAGTGCTGGAGGCCAGAAGATGATGTGGGATCCCCTGGAGCTGGAGATACAGGTGGCTGTGAACCACCCAAAGAACTCTGATTCTCTGAAAAGGCAGCAAGGCAAGTAGCCTTAGCTGAGTAATCACTCCAGCCCCAGCCTTGAAGTTTTGCTAATATTATATTGGGAACTAGCAATAAATTTGGTGAAATTATTGATAAGCAAGTCATCAGGTGTGTCCAATATGCAGAGACAGATGCCTTGCATAAAAAGAGAACTCCATTTATCCAACTCATCAGTGCTGTTTCCCAAGAGATATTTAGGTGGAGTTTATGTAGTTTTCATTTGAGTACTCATATCTGGCAATCAACTCAGATCCATCAATTAATCATCAGGGAAAAATAAAAACCAAGGAAAAATTATAAATAGAGATGTAGCTGTAATATTAGTAGAATGATGCTGGGTATGGTGGTGCATGCCTGGAATTCCAGTTCTATAGTGGCTGGGGGGACAGAAGGAAAACACAGGTGCCACAGACCAACATGGTGCCAAAACCCCATGTTAGAAACTGGAATCTAGGATAAAATGCATATAAATATAATGTTTGAGTCTTGGCTAGTTACAATGCACATCATTTTGGTGAATTGTCATGTGCTGTTTAAGACTGCTGAAAGTAGACTCTAGGAGCAAGAAGGCCCTCCTGTCCCAGACTCCTGCGTGTTTATTTGACATATTTACCAAAATGTTAGCCAAAATGCTTTGTTATAATGCATGCTACCTCCTAACTCTGTGATGGGGAGAGGGAAAAACAACAACGTCACAAGAGTAAAAACATTGTGCTCTGGAGAAAAGCTAGAAGGCAAACTTTTTCCAATTGAGGTTACTACTGTTTACTTCTTAATATACAAATATCTACAGTGGGAAAGAGAATGCAGAAAGTCATCTGTGGAGAGAATGCTCTGTTGTGCCCAGAACTTTCACCTGGGAACTCCAGCATGACTGTTTCAGCAGGACTTTGACAGTCCGTCTCTGAGAGGACTGTAAGTGCCTGCTTTGACAATGCTAATCTATTGCATGTTATCTAAGCCTCATCCAAAGGTACACTCTGTTCTGCTTTGGACTGTCAGCTGGGAAATCCACACGGACCTGAATGGACTTCCCCAGTTGGTTTCTGTTGGATGTTTGTAAGCCCCTGATTTGATATGGTTACCTTGAGTTTGTGCCCTCAGTTGGGCCCTCCAGTTATCTCTGTTGGATGGTGTGAGCTCATGATCTGATGATGTTTGCTCCCTACCTGCTGCTTCTCTCTGTCTGCTGCTCCCTGTTTATTATTGAACAGGCTGAATATTTAATAAAGCCACTCATTCAAAACGGAGTGTATCTTTATCACAGATCATTCTCTGGACTGTACAGAATACTGGATCTTTAAATTTTTTCAAAATAAAATATAATTTGCAAAGTTTGATTGTATTTGTTCTTTTTTCTTTCACTTTCATATAGGACTGAGCTAGTTTACACAATTAGATTTTGCATTTTCTCTAAACATGTCCATCCATACCATTTCACCTGTTTTGTCTGCATAAGGGTCAGGAGTTGCCAGCACAAAACATGACATTTCCCAAAGTCAGTATATAAATATAGAGTATAATAAATTATTATTGTACATTTTAAGGCCATTGCAAAAACCATGGACATCTTTAGAATATCATCAGGTTGAAAAGAAGAAAAAAATAGCATCAGAGGAAAAAAAATCAATGTCATGCTGAGGAGCAGTTCAGTAGGTACAGTGCCTATCCAGCATATATGAAGAGACTCTACCATTTGGCATTTACCTAAACAAGTTCTGAATATACATTCAGAGTAGAACATGCACGGAAATATTTGCAGCAGTTTTTCATAATTGCCAAAACTCAGGGGCAAGCAGGGTATCCTTCAATGGGTACATGTGTAACCTGATACATAACCATGCAATGAGGCACTTTCAGAACTAAAAAAATAAATTATCAAAATATGAAGGGACATGGAGCCAGTTTAAATTCACAGTACAAATTGAATGAAGATAATCTAAAAATGCACATGAAGTATGTATTCTGTACTGTATTAAACTCTGGAAAAATCACGTCTATGGAGAAAATCGAATGATGAATGTTTCCTCAGGGTTAGGAGGGAGAAATGAATGAGTAGATGAAGCTCAAGGAATTTTTAGGGCAGAGTATCTGCTCTGCCTGAGACCACTGTGTTACATACATATCCCTTAACATTAGTCCAAGTCCATAGGATATTCAATACCAAGATAAAAGCCCAGTGTAAACTATAGTCTCTGAGTGATAATGGTGTATAACTTCATCAATTGCAATGAATAATGACAACCCTGGGCAGGGATACTGATAGTGATAGATGTATATGGTAAATCTCTCTGCTGCTTGATCAATATTGCTGTGAGCTTCAAATTGTTCTAAAATAGTCTATTATTTTAGGTATGTGTATGGAATGCCAGCATCACTTTATTGTGGCAAAAGATATTTAATTATTTAATTGAACGTCTTTGAATCATATTTTATATTGGCAGAAACCATGATTAAATGTTTGAAAATAAGTATTCAAAAATCTCTGAGTCTTTCCCCTTAATACATTGTTGAGCTAATTCTTTGATGATACATCATATCACAAATTTGAGTATTGTTTAACAGTTCCTATAAAAGAATATATGAAAGTATCCTTGGTCCAAGTTTATATTTTATGTTAAAAGAAGTTGTAAGTCCTTTTAAATTTATTTATTTTTGTATGTATAAGTATTTGGTCTGCTTGTATGCAGGTGAGTCCAGGAATGAGTGACCATGGAGGGCAGAGAGGATTTCAGATCCCCTGGATCTGGAGTTATGGATGGTTGTTAGCTGCCATGTACGTGCTGGGAACTGAATCCGGGTCCTCTGTAAAAGCAGGCATTCATCTTAACCACTGAGCTGTCCTCCAGAACTCTGTATTTCTATTCTTGATGTCTTTTTCTCATTTTACAGAAGTCGCAGGATTTTGCAACTTGAGGAGAAAATTTCAGGTCATGTAATGTGTCAAATCAAAAAATAGTGTTTAATCTGTCTTTCATGAGTAGTATTTTTCATACATATTTTATTTTATATTTTATGAATCATTAAATATTATTCATTTCATAGTTTCTGAACTTTAATTAAGTATGCAAAAATTCATCTTTTCCCTATGGTTTACTTTTTATGAGAAAATATGATAGTCATTCCATTTTGTCTGATTGAGAAAGTGGGTTTTTTAATTCAGATGCTCCAATCTGAAAAATATCATTTGTGAATGTCTATATATATGTAACATATGTTACTATATATATTTTTCTCACAATATTTAAACATGATGCAACCACTAGAAAACCCCAGAATTGAAGTAACATGATTGTCTCCCTTGATACTGACATCACCCACCTTGGCATCAAGTACCCAATTTCAAAATTCCCCTACCAATAACCAGAAAAGCCTGAACACTGGGAAGATAAGCCCTAAATAGACAGTATTTGAACTCCTGTCATTGAATTTTTAATTCTGTTTCCTTTCAATAAACTTGTCTCATCTGATGACCCAGAGAGTGAATGCTACATAGACAAAGCACTTACATAGGTCAACACGGAAATTACAAAGGGAGAAAGGATAAAGAGATTGCAATTTAATTGTAAAATATTAATAAAAGCCTTTCCTTTTAAGTAGTTCCCTTCACTCCTTTGGGGATAAGTGTCTCTTTCATATATCAGAAAGCTTTAAATAGATAGATGTATCTTTCATTTTGTAGAATGCAAGAGAAAGCAGACTGTCTCTGATTTGCCTAATTGTATTCTTTCCTGTCCACTATAACATTAAATGACTGTGGTGTATAATTCTTGAAGGCAAAAGAAATCCACTGTCTGTAAAGTAATAAAAGGCATCCAGGCATTATTAGTGATCAAATATTTGTCTGCTCTCTCCTAGAACCCTAATCTCTCTTCATTTTAACAGAACAACAACCGTAGGGGTCTGTGAGATAGTAATGATGTCACAATCCCAAGGGTAGGCTTGTGTGTGGATGGGTGTGTGAGAGGGAAGAGTCAGGTTGAATTTCAATGGACAATATGAGATGTTGCTCATCTATGAATTTTGACATTGCCCTGGGATGAAGAAAAGATCCTATTCTAAGCCAGCCTAGACAAAGCAATATTAAATATTTAATTTCCAAAGGCAAAGCCCAAGGTCCCTAAGCGCCAGCAAGGCTAATGTTCCTCTCTCTAGTTAGGCGGCACAGAGCAAATGCCATATTCAGAACCAATTTGGCTACATAACCCAATGAATTTCTTCAGAAGTATTTATTAATCCCAAGGCTACACAAATACAACAAGCATAGTTTTTTTTAACAGTGGAAATATTAATATCCATGTATTTACATGCTATGATGGTTGACTCTCAGCTATTTAGTTTTTTACATAGATGTTGAGTCAAATGAAGTTTAGTTTCATTTATGTGTTTTCCTTTAAAGAGCAAAATAGATTTAAGTTACATGGAAGCAATTAATTGCTCACATTTTCTATCTATAATCTTTCTATCAAATAACATGGGATAATCCTTTAAAAATATTATGCAAGTATTATATAAATTTAAAAGCTGCTAAAATCTGCATTAGTTTCATTCCCTGCCCTAGAAAATATCTTTGCACAGAGAGTGGTGCCCAGGGTTTTTAATCCTATAAATCAAAAATTCAACAAAGCAGATGCCACTCTTCTCCTTGTCACCAGGGCCTAATACTGTAATCTTACAATCTACACTGGATTTCCTAATGTATTACTGCCTTATATCAGCTAAATAAATGCCACAGAACCACTGAAGACAAAAAAAAGCAAGTATTCTTTCACATCATATAAATTACAGTCTGAAAATAATAAAAGAGATCACTTTATTGAGATTATGAAATCATTCATTGACTTAGAATTTTCAGATATATCAACTGAGACAGCAATCAATCAGATAGCTGCACAGAGATCAAAACCAATCGTGAAGTTAAGCTGAAAACTATTATATGATCTTGTTGTAGATGGTTTTTCTTTATAAACAGAATAAGTGTAGTACGTTTGTATATACTCCAAAAGCCTAGATCTCACACAATAACTTGGATTTATAAGGCGTTTGCTATGTATCACATGCAAATGGTGTGTGCAATTTAGAACCTATTATTTAAAGTAAAGAAAATAACACATAATTTGCGAATAGTTTGAACCCAGAAGCACTTTGAAAATGGTGAGGTAGTTCGTTTTAATAAACACATTTCAGCCCTGCCTTATGAGCTAGGAAGAAGATAGAAAGTGACACAAAGAATAAAAAGAGATTAGCCCTACTCTACAACCACACTACCCCAAATGCTCCAACCTCACAAAAATAAGAAATATTTCCAGTTCATAATCAAGTATAAGTCATGGACACACAGAACCAACCACGTGAAAAGTTAGTCTGCCTTTGTCCATTATAAAAACAGAAAAGAGACAGAGTTTCCAAAGAAAGAAAGACTGAAAATTAGGTTTATGGAAGAAGGGGTTTTGATGCAAAATCTAGAAAGTGGGAACAACAGCCCTGAGACAAGTGTGTCAATGAAATTTCTGAGACTCTGACTAGACCAACAACTGAAAAAGAGAAACACAATCATCAAGGTATATAGATGTATGGGTAGCTTGAACGCAGTGTGATGAAGCTCTTAGTGTCCCGTGAGTTTTAGAACTTAAGCAATAAAAGAAGAAACAGTAAATAGGAGATAGCAGATACTTGTAAAAAAAGAAAAAAAAAAGAAAGAAAGAAAAAGAAAAAAAGAAAAGAAAAAGAGTAATCAAATTTAGCAATTTATTTCAGGAATGTGCCTCTGAAGTTTCCAGTTTAGATTGAAGGAGGGAGGGCAGCATCATGAATCGCACTGAGGTCTATATAAGGAATGGCCAAAAATGATGGCTAAATAAAAAGTGTCTTCACCTACAGGTTAACAGCATATGTGAGGATACCCACTTGACACATCAGATTTGTATAATTTAATGAAAGATGTAGTTAGGACAAAGGGGGAGGGAGGTTAGATGACTCAGTCCACAAATAATTAATTGCTTGTATGCTTATTACTTCAGATGATTTTTTAAAAGATGGCTCATAGGCTCTACTCTCAATGAACTGAAAGTAAAGAAAATACATATAAATAGTAATGTATCATAAAAAGAAGAAAATAATGCACAGTAGGATAATACACTATGACACTGACAGTGATAGAATTATTTAAATTAAAAAGGAGGAACTGGGGGAAGAATTTCTTTTGATAGCTTGAGTCAAACTCCAGAAGTTCAAAGCCATGCACAGGGCTCAGCTACACCTTAGGATTGTCTGAAAAGTCTATGAAAGATATGCCTTCTAGGCTAAGAAGCATATGTTTGAGTCTCCTAGCAACTTGAAGTTGGTGAATCCCTTTGAGTTATTCATGACAGGCACATGGAAGGATTTTTGGGAATGAAGACTGGAACAAAAAAGGGCCATGTGTCTAGAAATCAAACCAGAAATAATGAGTCTACATTCCAGAAAGCCTCAGTTAAAAAAAAATGAAATGGGGAGAGAAGACAGAGCTGAGACATTTAACCAAGGCCTTCTCTGCTGAGTCAAAAAGTGCAAGAAAGGCCTACTGCATATGACAAAACAGCAATTTAATAAAACAGCCAGCTTGGACAGATGGCTCTGTGGGTAAAAAAATTTGCTGCATAAGCCTGATTACCTGAGTTTGATCCCCAGGTAGCCACAGTGGATGGAGAGAACCCAGTTCCTGAAAGTTGTTCTCTGACTTCCACAGTTTTGCCACTGTAATGGCTGAATACTCTTAGATCATGAATAAGGGGCAGAATGGTAGTTCCATTATACTCCACAGAATGGTCCTTTGGAAGGAAAGATAAGATGCTCAGTGCTGAGTTTTGAATGTGTTATTCAATTCAGTTGTTGGAAACTTAATCTTTACTGTGGCCGTATTGATATGTAGAGCCTAAGACAAGGTGTTTAGGTCATGAAAGTTCTGATCTTATGTAAATCTTCCAGTGGAAGTTGATAAACACATGTAGATGGCTCTCTTGATTTCTGGCCATGCCAACTTCTACTCTGTGAAGATGGAGTATGCTTGATTCCAACTCAGAAGAAAATGGACTCATCAGATGTTGAGCCTCTCAGATCTTTGAGCACAGATGTCCCAGCCTCCAGATCTATGTCAAAGAAAGTGTATGATTATAATTACCCAGCCTATGCTGTTTGGTTACAGTAACATAAAGGACTAAGATGCAGTAACCCTGTAAGAAAACTAATTGAAATGCTGGATCAAACTTCAAGAAAGACCAATGTTTAAACCTGTGCTAGGACAAGCCAGGTGAGCTGTGAAGTAGTGGGAGACTGGAAAACATGCTTTTCAGAGAGAGCAAGTAACCAAGGACACTTACTTTGCTACAGTTCACTTTAACAGTTACTATCAGTCTTGGTCATACTGAGTCCCTTCCTTATAGGTCTAGGTTGCCTACAGATGTATA
>NW_008344194.1:1177092-1213647 GCF_000622305.1 Nannospalax galili | reverse complement strand
TATATATATATATATTCTTCCACTTCACTCATCAAAGCCGTTTCAAAAGAAGCTGATGTTCCTTTTCTGTACCTATACATTTTTCGTTGCTCCAAACATGTTTTTTTATTTCATTTATTTGTTATTTTATTTTATGTGTATAACTGTATCACCTGCATGTATGTAAGGGCACTCATGTTGTACAATACCCGCAGAGGTGAGAAGAGAGTGTTGGATTCCCTCGAACCGGAGTTATGGATGGTTGTTAGGCACCATGTGGGTGCTAAGAATTGAGCCTGGGTCCTCTCAAGAGCAGCCAGTACTTTTAACCAATGAGCTGTCTCTCCAGGCCCTCAAACATGTTTTTAACTCATGATAGATACACCTTTCTGAGGTTCACCACCCTACCTTCTGTTCCTTCTTGCTGGTTCTTTCCCTCTTCTACCTACCCAATTGCCCAGTTCATTGCTGAACGTCCTCTAAAAGAGGGTCTCAGTGTGACTGTCACCTACTACATAGATTATTTCCAGCCCCTCCATAGTCACTCTGTGCAGCACTGCTTTACTGTGCTTTTCCACGGGACTTAGTTAGCACTTTAAATTCTATTATTTATGTTTAGTCCACTCTGTTTGACTACTAGCATACACTCCCATAGTAGTTGAGGAATTTTTTTTCTTCTTTCACTTCTATATTCACACCTTTTTAAAAGGTGAATGCCTCATTGCAGGCATGCAATAAATAAGCATTACAAACAAAACAAAACAAGGTTGGAAAGAAGGAACAATGTAGCAATGTGAATGGCAGGAACAAATGTGGGAGAGTAAAGTATTAAACACAAGAAAGGGAAACATTCAGGAGGATAGAATAATCGATAATTGGAAAACTATAGAAAACATTGAAGCCTTATGGGCAATAGTTTCAGTAGAGCTGAAGGCTAGAGACTAAGAGATAAAGACCTGAGCAGGGCTATCTATTTCCACAAATTCCAGTGAGAAAAGATAGTGAGTGGAGACTAGGAATCAGTGAAGAGAAAACAAACAGAGATAAAAGAGAGAATCACAGAGACAAGAGCAGCAGGATGAGAAAGCACGTACCCAGGATTTTAGGATTTGAAGACTGCAAAGATTTTAAGGAAAAGGCATCAGAGTAATATGTTAAGAATTTATAGCTTTAAAAAGAGAACTGATTCCAGCCTGCCTGTTTGCACTTCCTCTCACTGTAGGTACTGAAGTTTTAAAAACAAACATCCAAGCAGGAGGGATCCTAACAGCACAAGAGGAAGAAAAAAAAAAAACTGAGTTTGGGACAGTGGTGTTTGCTGGAATCCAGCTACTCTGGTTGAGTCAAGAGGATTTCTGAGTCCTTTTTTGTTTTGATGTAACATTTTTTCTAACATTCTTATCATGAAAAATGAACTATAGAAATCATGTATAAGATGATTCATAAAATGCCATGAAAGAAATTCAGGATTTCATGTAAATCAATGTTTTTTAACCAATCTTACAAGCACATGTTCAATCACACACTCAAAAAAAAACTGGTTAATTTTAAATGAATTTGCACATTAGGTAAATATTTTAGAAATGTGCAGCAGATAAATCATGAAATCAAAATCTAAAACCCCTCCTCTTGAACGGCTACAGAAGTTGATCATTTCATGCAAGGTAATAACAGTTTTGCACTTGAAACAATGTGAATTTTAAGGAAAACTAGAAGCTTACTCTTTGCAATGTTTTTATAATCAACCGTCCAATGTTTGTCTTGATTTAAAACTGAGTCTTTATTTCAATTCCCAGTACCACAAACAAACAAGCCTGTGTTGGATTTTAGTGTAAATTTAGTTTCTTTATATTTTACATACTGGCCAATGTCCAAGCTTTTTCAGTGAGCAAATTTGAAAAAGAAACCAGTTTTTCATTAGTACATTATGATTTGCTTGAAAAATTCCAATAGAAATGCAACATAATGCAAATATACTCCATAAACAAGTTTCCTTTAGCTACAAACACAAATAACCAATTTGAATAACAACATTCTTTTAATTTGATTTCTCCTATTCTATTTGAAAATTTTATTACATTCATTTTCTTGCCTCAGAAAAATTAAGGTTTTTTTTTTTTACATTTGTAGAGCACAGTTTATCTTACCATTGCTGTGAAAAAGAATTCTAGCATGGAAAATTGAAAAACCAAACCTAGTATTCTCTGGCAAAGTAAAAAGGTATACCTCCCCTCTCCTAAGGAACTCACATGCCAAAGCTCAAGTTTTTTAATCCCCAGAAAATGCAATAATTTTACTTTCATGTAAACTACCTCATACTTTCATGATTAAGCTTAAAATAACCAGTTTTGTAGTTTTTATTACTTTTTATTACCTCTAGTACACTGATCTTTCCTCATTGAGAGAGAGTTCAATACAAACTGTTAGGGAAAATATAGCCTCTTAAATCCAATGGGTCAAAATATATGTCACCAAAGAGAAGAAAAAGTGCGGCAGCATGGGAAACTGCATTAAATTTGGTTCTGTTGGCACTAATCTAATGTGGTCTACTCCTTCCACCCTCTTAAGTCACTATCCATCTGTTCAATGGCTTTAGTGATATGCGTCATGCTTATCTCTGGGCATGGCTCTAAACATTAACTAGATAATGTACATCAAATAATCTCATGACTACATGTACCTTTATAATATGAAGTAGTATTGAATCTCACCTCATTTCCAATAGTCAATTGTTGAAATCATGTCATTATCTGTTATTCATGAAGCATATGGTATTGAAACCATGGTAGAGGCTTAGAACTTAAAACTCAAGGAGCTGCAGAGTTGGTTCAGTGGCTAAGAGCACTGGCTGCTCTTGCAAAGGACCTGGGTTCAATTCTTAGCTCCCACTTGGAGGCTAACATTCTAATTCATATTATATCATCATCTTCTGACCTCTCCAGGCACTGTACAATATGGGTACACTTAGACACATGCAGACATTATACTCATATACATAAAATATAAATAATAAAATATTTTTTTAAACTCAGTTCTTAACTATGAAAATAGCTTCTTAGAGATGAAGTTTGTTATCTATCAGGAATCATTTTTATTGGTCTTTTTGAGATAGGGTCTCCCTTTAGCCCCAGGTGGCCTAGAACTTTCTATGTAGACTAGGCTGGCCTCGATCTCACAGTGATTCACCTGCCTCTGCCTCTGCCTCTGGAATGCTAGGATCAAAGGCATGTGCCACCACACTAAGCTTATCAGGCATCTTATTAACAAAACATGTCAAATAACTTATTAGACTGGATGATAGAGCCTCATAGGTAAATTTTTATTCAGCTGCTTTAAGTGTGTCCTATTCACTTATTCACTAAGGCAACTGAAAATAATTGAACAAGCATTTCTGCAGAGTAGCGTCTACAAGAGTTTAGAAATAATTGGGTCTTCTTATAGTCTTAGTAATTTTCTATTTTAATAAGATTTTCTTTGTGAACTTCAAGTAAATTTTTAAATTAGAAAAATGTTCCTATGTGTGAAATGTATCTATTCTCATAAGTACTTAATGCAACTCTAGTAATTCCCTATGATACAGTTAGCTTGAATTCAAAACCACAGAGAACACACTGCTGAGTGTTTATATAAAGAGGTGCATTTGTGTATGCTTCCCCAGCTATTTAAATATGTTGAATAACAATTCAAATATTAGAAATACAGTATTGAATTTAATTTTTCTGGTTTCTCTCCTTCAGACCCATAAATACTTGCAACTTCAATATACAGCTTTCAACACATGGATCATATTTTTATGTGTTTATGAGGATGAAGTAATCACAGTTAAAAAACAAAGCTCTGTGTATATGTATGTACTAGTTTCACTACTGTGACTGACTTGACACTCAATGACAGGGTGGGGCAGTTGAAAGAACAATCAGGTAATCTGATTGACTGGAGTGCATAGCATAACTTGCTTTCTTCCACTTGTCCATCCCAATAACCCCCATCAAGTAGATCCAACCTGTCAGTCAGACCCATCAAGTACAGATGAGTCTGGACGTGCAGACATTAGCTCTGGCGGGGTTATTGAGTGCCTTTCTAAAAGAGGAAAGTATCAACAGCACAGAAACTCACTCTTTATGTCATTCTTAATTTTTTTTTTTCTTTCCTTGGAACTAGACTTCGTTGAGGCATTTCTCTCATGGCACTTGAAATTCTGAAATCAAGTTTTAATTATTTTACTAGAATTCCATTTGAGGGGCTCAAAGTCGCTTACAATAAGTTTTATGTCTCTTGAAAAATCTTCAAACTCATTTGCCAGAAAACAAACCTATTTGAAACCATATTCCTTGGCTGTCATCAATGGAATCGGAGGAATAAGGCAAACTCACAACGTTGCACAATGATGGCTGAATTTTATGTGAATTTTTACAGACACACTTTAAATAAAGATTATGCACCCCACAGTTGTCATTTTTATCAATAAATCTTGAGTAGTAAGAAATTATTTTATTGCTCTTTCCATTTTTAACTTAAATTCTGAGGATATTAATGCACTTTATTAGAAAATTCTCTTTCTGAAACCACAAAACCATTCAAGACATACCTACATTTTTCTATTGCTACAAGGAAATTTTGTCTAAAGCTTATTCAGTAAAGCTTATTCATCAAAAATTTGATGAAGTAATGAATTTAACATCATATAACTGAACTAGTTAGGAAGAATCAATTTGTTTAACATTGTTATATTTTAATTGAGTAATCTTTTCCTCCTGGTCACTATAGCCTGCCTGGGAGCAGCTATACTTCATCTGATATCTCCAGGGTTCTTTCTATGCATTAATGTGTGGCCACAAATTTACAAGCTCCTCTGTGGTTTGTGTATGTATGTATGTTGGTGGGGGGGGGTTGTTAAAGATCAAATACACAGCTAAAAAGAGGGAAATAAATGGGTTAGAGAGAGGAATGAGCAGTGGAGAATGGTGAAAGCAGCACTGAATAAAATGGACCACTATTACATGGGCTCATTAGGGAAAACATTTTAATGAAGGAAACAAAGAAAATTGAAGAAAGGTGTAAAGGCTCAGTTACAGCAGTACAAAAAGTGCTGCATTGCTTGACTACGGTGGTAGTTTCTTGCTATTACGTCTGCTTGCTTGCAACTTTGAAATAAAAATGAATGTGTCTAGTCAAAAAGGCTTGAACACAAAATGTTTTCTATCTTCAAACATATTTCAGCATTTCCTTGAATACAGCATTTGAAGAACGCTTATCCTGTTGTTGTTGTTGTTGTTGTTGTATATACCTTAGGAATCAATTGTCTTAGTTTTTTGCATTCATCAGTTTCCCATCTCAAAAGATATTTTGCATGGAAGCATGGAAGCGCACCCATGTCATGTAATACCCACAGTGGCCAGAAAAGGATGTTGGACTCCCTGGAACTAGAGTTCTGAGCAGTGGTAGCCATCATGTAGATTCTGGGACAGTTCCCCAGTCCTCTGGGAGAGCAGCCAGTGTTCTTATCTGCTGAGCCATCTCTTCATCCCAAAGACAGATATTCTTGACCATTCTTGAATATCATTTGGCATAGTCTTAAATTGCCTAGACATCTTCCTAAAAGCATTCCAAAAATATTGTATTTGCAAAATTTCAGCTTTGATATTCAAAAATATTTGGTTTGTGCAAAATCACATCCAGTATCTATGGCTTGAAACCATAAAGCACAGAAATTCAGAAATCCTTTTGAGGGTCCATGCTTTTTAAATTTCTCCAGTCAACAAGCTGTCTTCTCATAGGCATTGTGGTGGTTGAAAATGCACTTACCAGAGTGAGAGAAACAGTTTATAATTACTGTTCAAATAGAGCCCTGCTATGAACAAGATCACTTGTTCATAGTACTCAAATTATAGCAGAATATCATAAAGTATGCTTCTATGGGAGTATGGTCTCATTTATACACATTTAAAAAATGTAACTTGTAAACACATGGTAGTAACAAAAGCATACATTTCCCTCCCTGAAAATAATTCGACAAAATTTAGATTGATTCATGGGCATATAACCTACATGAAAAAGTATGAAAGGTACATTTATTGTAAAACAAGAATAAAAAAATTACAAATTAACCATGTTAGACTGATGAAATTATACTGAAGTAAACAATTAAGCAAACAAAATCCCCAAACAATAAGGTAGTTGTTAAGTCTGTTCTTATATATAGGCCATTCTAATCCTTTATCATATGCTCTTCATATAAACAAGCTGAATCTTCTTTTCTCAAAGTTATCACTTTTTAATATTCAACAATTATAGATACCAGGGAAATTCAGGATAATCAAGGAAAGATGAGTCTCTTACTACAACCTTTGGCAGATGTTGTGTCAATATAAGCAAGGAATCCATAGAAAAGGAAGGCAGACTTTTACCATCCAATGCTTTTGTATAGAACAGAGTGAGTGGATAAGAACAAACAGAATTCTGAAGCTCTCAGTCCTGGAAAATGTGGTTCCAAATTTCTGAGAGGCAAAATGACATCTAAAGTGCATCACCTTAAGGAAAACATGCTAATCACAAATGCATCCTTCATCATTGCTCCTCTTTTGGGGAAACAAGTGAACAATGTGAAGGCTCGGGATCCATTAAGTATGAACATTTTGTACACTGAATTATTAAAATATCTCTTAAAAAGCTTTAGCCCTACCTTATATTTAATATCTTCTAAAGAAGTGATATTCCATTTTTTAACATTTAATTTGCATTTCACATATTTACAGCTCATAACGCCGTTCTTATCTGTAAGTCAAATTGGGTAGCACTCAATGAAAGTTTCCACCCAACATTAAGCTTCCATAATGATAAGAGCTTGGATAGCAAGTAAAATGGAAAGTGAAGCCTTCAGAATGTCGTTCACCTCAGTGATCTTGGAAATCATTTTCCCAGGGTGGAAGGCAAAGAGGTCACATATACATTCTATTTGATTCTATTTTGACAGAGTGAAGTGGATTACCAAAACAACAGTTCATACATATTTAAAGGGGAAAGAAAGCACTCCTTGGGAGCTACAGCTTTAAGTGCTTTGTACACCAGATGTCTACTTTTTAATGGATCTTCTTATTTAGGAAATGAAAATCAAATTAGGAATAGACCACAGTTTCCCATAGAACAAACGATGCTTTTTCATATGAAGCAAATGGACATATGATGATCTGTCTCATCGTCAGCTTAAAATGACACATGCTCAACTTGGAAGAAATGTTATAAAAGTATCAAAGTAAGGTTGCATGTGCTTTTATCTAAAATTATAGAGTTCAAATATGGAAAAGAAATGTTGAGGGGACTATAGTAATAAAGATGATGGTTGGGAAAGAGGAACTCATTCTTCCAACTAATTCGTTCTTATTTACAAGTTTTGAAATTTCTTGAATACTGAAAAAAATGTTTCCAGTTTAAAAGAAACTTTTTTATAAAGATCTTTCATTTCTTCCTTGTTCAATGCCCTCTATTGGAAAATTCTCTGGTAAGCTGCTGTCTGTATTTACAGCACAGGTGAAAACACAGACACCAAATCTGTATGATGAACGGATTTTAAGCAGAGGCAACTTTGTAAACTTAGTTCTTCATATTGATAATGAGACAGGATTTTCATGTAGCAGGTTTTGAATATGATGTGTGCTTTTTAAGACAAATGTAACCGTTTTATCAGCTGAATTTTTGTACAGAAGTTTTAAGTAAAATAAAATGTGCACAGGGGGATGAATAGATATAAATATTTTTTATATTTGTAATAACATGTATTTACAAATATATATAATTTATTTCTTAGAAAACTACTATCTTCACAGTAATTACCTTCTTTGGGGGAATTACTTGTCTATAATTCTTATCCAAACAGCTATATTTTCATATGTACAGGCATTGGTTCGTGCATAGGAACTTGATAGAAACTGATCGGTGCATCTTTTTTATTTGGTCCACTTGGTAACAAATCAAGAAACAATATATAAGATCATCGGTTGGGAAGGGACTCATCAAGAATGAGGTGTAAATACAGAAGCAATACCCCTACTCCCTAAAAAAAGACTGGAAAAAAAGTTTGAAGCCTGGTGTTAGGACCGTGTGAACTAGATAAGTGACTCCATTTTTCAACAAAAGTTAATTTTAGCTTCAACTGCTTGATAATATATTTCTGCTATACTTACCAAAAATGTCAATAATACAAATACCAATAATACAATCTAATTTCATAAAATATAATAAAGATGGCAAAAAACATCTTGAAAGTGTTCACTATCATTAGTAATTATGGAAATGCAAATTAAAATCACTTTGAGATTTCATGTTACTCCAGTCAGACTGGCTAAGATCAGGAGAACAAATGATACCAAATGTTGGAGAGGATATGGGGAAAGGGGAATGCTCATCCACTGCTGGTGGGGCTGCAAACTTGTGCAACCCCTATGGAAAGCAGTGTGGAGAACTCTTTAAAAACTAAAAATCAACCTACCATTTGACCTGGTTACACCACTACTTGGCATATATCCAAAATACTTATTCTATTGCAGAGACACTTATACATCCATGTTTGTTGCTGCTCTTTTCACAATAGTAAAGAAATGGATGCAACCTAAGTGTCTGACAACTGACAACTGACAAGTGGAAAATGAAAATATACATTTACACACTGAAGTGGTAAAGAAAGTGGTACAGAAAGATGACATCATGAAATTTGCAGGTAAATGGATGGAACTAGAAATGGCTATACTAAATGAAGTAACACAGACTCAGAAAAATAAGAGACGTATATTCTCCATCATATGTGGATCCTAGGAGCAAATCCTTATAAACAAATACCCCAGTCACCACTCATCAAAGAAGTTCATTTGGCACCAGTCAGAGACTATTACCAAGTACCACCACTGGTCACACACAGACATTGTCTACGTGTTGTGCAGGCCTAAATGACATATTTACAATGCAACCTCTACATCTAAGTCTCATGGAACATGGAACACCAGTGAGGACACGAATGAATCTTTCAGTTCTCCATAATGAAGCTCCCTCATGCAGCAGAGGGCTAGGAACACAAAAGGTCACAAATGGCCAAAGCAGAGAGACTAAGAGTCTGCTGAATGATGGTCCTTGGACATGAATCCTTTATTAAACTTCACCCAACCAAGGCTCAGGGACCATAGCAGAAGAGGGGGTAGAAAGATTGTAAGAGCCAGGAAGGAGGTACAGGAAACAGAGTCCTATAAGCACTTAGCAACCTGCTCATATGATTCCGTGGTAATGGTGTCAGTATACACAAGTCCTATGCAAATTCAGGCAGACAAAAACCCAGCATAGAACTGGAAAAATGAACAGACTCCAATCTTATCTGAAGAAATATTGTCAACTGGTTACTGTTAGGTGAAAAAGAGCTGATCTTCCTAAAGCAAGGGACTCTTGATAGGCTGACTAGACCTTGGTGGGTGGACTTGCACTGGAGAACAGCTGGGGACACTAACAACACAGTGGGCCTTAACAGGAATGACAGAATTTATGGGCTCCAGTGGGGGACTCTGGGAGGTTGCCAGTTGGGACAGAGGTATAAAGATGATTAGGATTGCTTGCAATGTTCTGTATGAAATGAACAAAAAAATTCAATGAAAATAAATTTTAAAAAATACATATGTTGAACTGTAACAAAGTGCTTTCTTGTCTACCTTGAAAATGTTTAGAGTGATGGAATTTCAGAGGAAGAGCTGTATAGTGTTGAAAAGCAGAGATCAAGCCTGACAAAGAACTGACAGAGAAAGTTCAGTCAAGAACAAGAGAGCCATAGGAATGAATCACTTCAGCTAGGGACAGACAAAACTGTGTACTGGTATTATCTAGTCCTGTAGTGTCATGCAATTAATACTTGTCAAAACTGTTTGAAAATACCACTAAGGGTGAATAGGATATTTTTTTTTTTTCACCACAGTCATAAGGACCACTCAAAATAGTGGCTCGTGGCCAGGACTCTTTAGCTCATCATTCAGTCTCTATTTCCCTGAGCTTACTTTACTTATTTACTTTTGTAATAGGAATTTTCTGATTTCTACTGTTATACATCATACCAATACTTGGGAGGCAACTTAAACAATAATCAATGTTTTTTCCCAAAAGATGAATAGCTAAATCTTCCATTTAAGACTGCAACTTCATTAATCTCTGAATAATAAAGGGGATACTAATTTCTATTCATTAGTCAGATGATGCTAGTTATACCTACCATGAAAGTTTATTCATAACGTACATGATTTTAAATAGTTTTCCCTGGATGATTCAGTGATCTAACTGGAAGATTAGGGAATATATCTCCTTAATCAAATTGACAGAATAATGTTTCGTACTTAAAAGAATCATTTATAATTGCTATGAAGAATCTAATTGAACTAAAAATAGGAGAGACAATGATTTCCAATTTTATAATATTTCATACTTATAGAAAATGACATATAAAGTAACAGGTTTTTAAAACATATAAATTATTGTGTCATATTGATTAATTCTGAACAAAATAATAGAACATGGCATATACATCATACTAAAATTTCTATGATAAAGTACAACTATAGTTTCAATTTAAGTTGAAAGGTGATTTTGATGTATGAAGTCATTTCCAACTTGTGAATAAAATTATAAGCAAGTCTTATGACGCCATATTCTAAACATGTTCTCTTGTTGTCTACACATTTTCTATTTTTTTCCATATTAAATCACTTTGTTATAAAGTAATCCAAACTGATAACCTTACTAAATCTTTCACAAATATTTAAAGTTTTTTTCACCTTCTGAAATATTCATTTTGATTTTTCAATGTGGAGTGAAATTAAGAAAAATCTCTAATATTCATAGAGGATTTTTATTTACTGTTATAATTTGATCTTAAAAGTAACTTTATGCCAGGCATGGTGGTGCACTCCTTTAATCCTAGCTCTTGGGAGGCAGAGGCAGGTGGATCTCCATGAGTTCAAGGCCAGCCTGGTCTACATAGTGAGTTCCAGGACATCTGGGGCTACAGGGAGACCCTGTCTCAAAAAGACCCAAAAATAATAACAATAATAACTTTGTGATTTACAAAGACAGGTGACACTCTTTAACCATTTATAGATCAGGAAATTGATGCTCACTGGAGACTATGATTCACAGTGAATCATAGACTTCAATTCAAATATCATTGACCCAATCAAATCTACTACTTAAAAACAGGGAGCATCCTGTTTGGTAAATGTATTAATGTAGTCAATATGATCAACTTTTAAACTAGAGATTAAAAAAATTTCAATTATTTAACTGAATTCAAAGAAAGAAGAAAGTGCTAACAAGACAAAGGAAAAGGGGCAATAATAGGTATTGTGTTAACACTGTATTTCAAAAAACAGAACATCAAATAGATTGAAAAAATGAGTGCGTACATTCATCTATGAACATATATTTAAATATTTGCAAAGTCTTATGTGTTAAATTGCAAATTTATTGATATTGCTATCTTTACAAGCTAGAGAAGAGTTCAGATACTAATCATGAATAAATGAGATTCCTAGCTTGTTTATAAAGGAAAAGAATATGGCAATGTAAGAACTGAGATAATTTTTTTGTAAGGAAATAGAATTCCCACAGAGCACATGGATTAAAAGCTAGAGATAGAATTCTGGGAAGCAGAGAGCTAGCATAAGATAGATATTCCATATTAAAGAGTAAGGCAGGTGGAGGCAGCAAAAAGAGTCAGTTTAAAGAACTCGAAGTATCAACTCATTTGGAAGAAAAATTACGACAAGTAATATTTCATTGACTTTTCTGGGTCCTATTGTTCTTGTTTATGAAACAAATGTTTAATCACAACCCTGAGGTGCCAAAATTAGTTCTTTAAGTTGAGAGACTTAATCAAATTAATTAAAGAAAAATCACCCCAGTTGCAATCTCAAGTAAATGAATGACCAAAGACCTACCTTCACTTTTTTTTGTTTGTTTGTTTTTTTGTAACTGGCTCTTTTCAAGTGTCATTCTAGTAAGTTTGGATCAATTATTAATTGTAGTTCAAGTTAAATAGAGTTATGCCATTTAATTTTGAGCTCTTCAGGTACAATTCTATTAGTTGCACTATGAATCTAGGATAAAATAAAATTTACTCACAAATGTTGACCAGGAATGGAAAACCTTTCACCACGGGTTTTGATCCTCCATGTCATACATGAGTAAATCAGGTCAACACAGATTATTAAATTGTCTAAGTTGACAGTAAGAAAATGAAGGCTTGGTGTATAATATTATAGTATGAGCTTCACTACTCTAGTTTTTCTTGAAAAGCTTTTCTAGTATATCATGAAGTTCTGTGGTAGATTACACAATGTCTGGAAGTAGATGTTTAGAAGTTTTTAGGCTGTGCATAAAGGTCTCTGTTATTTGACTATTCCTAGGAAGATATGAGGAAATTTCTACCTCTACAGGAGTACTAGAAACTAAAAAGCAGGTGAATCACCAGAAGACTCGCTCCAGTACAGATGGATATTTACAGACCCTGCATTACTGGAGTTCTTTCACAGAACTTACAGGTGGCTCAGTCAATGGGAGAGTCTTTTCCGCCCAGCAGTTTTTAGCTCCTTAAAGAACATTGGAAAGCTTTTGAGCCTTGTAAATTTTGTTTACCTCTGAGTTTTGCATTTGCTTACTTTCTGAATCTTATGAGCTTTCAGAAGGCAATGTTTCAATTTAGAGAAAATCTGGATGCAACACTGGCCAGTCACAACCTCCACTTCCATCCTGTGCACTTGCTGAAGGTGATCATTTAATTCATAAAGTCATGAATGTCTGTTTTAAAGAAAATATCAATATAAATCAGATGTCAAACTGTGTTTGTACTTCTGTCTCTTCAGAGACAGAAATAACAACTTAATATTGATAGATTTTAATTTAGAGGCTTTTTGTGCCTTTGCCCATATAAGTTTTTATTTTGCATCTTTTGTTTCTGCACAAAGAATGGAACCATTGGTAATTTGTTTAATTTACCAAGCAACAAAGTTATTTTTTATATGATTAATATTATAAGATATTTGAACTCTACATAGTATTATAAGATATTTAAACTCTACAGAGAGGAATATTAAAGAGTTTTAGGACAAAATTATTTTAATCCATGCCACCCTTTTGTGAATAGTGTCTTTTTAAATTAATTGATATTTTAAAATATACTGCAAAGAACATTCTCACACACAATAAACATAATTTAGGATCAATTATTTAAAGAAAATAGTAAACTACAGTGCTTAAAAAATTTTAAACCATTTTCAGAATCAAAATGAGAAATGTCATGTTTTACTGAAGGACCTTTAACTGAAAGCTGTTAACGCCTATCCAAAAGAATGGAATCTACCTCTATGTAAAGCCACATCATTATCTCCTTTCTAAGAGTTAATCCAGTTGGACCAGACAATCATCTGGACAAAGAACTACCTCTTAGGTAGGTGAAATGCCCTTAAACTATGCTAAAAAGATAAAGGGAATAGTTAGCCATGTAAGAGATAATTTGCATTTTCTTCAAAGAATTCCTGCCTCCTAGTGCAGTTCCTACAAGCTGCCTTGACATCATGAGGATCTGTTGGGTCTCCCCACCTTTCTGACAAGAAGGCAAACCATTTCCTTTTCCTTCCTTTTGGTCTCTTTCTTTAGGGTGCTGAACAGAACCTAAGTATACCTTTTGTGGTATTTTATGGCTTTCTTTCTTGGTGACTGAGCTATTTGGAAAATATCTGCATAAGAGTTTGCCAAACACAGAGGGGGTATGTGGCCTTGTGTCAGAGACAAAAGTCCTAAGAGCCTGAGAATCATACTCATAAACACAGCCTGATTTAAAATAGAAGTATTGTTGGGAACAGTTTAAAGAATAGAATTTAAGATTATTTTTCTTTTTTGAAAGGTTGACTTTTGGAGGCTGTATATATCAACTGTTATAAACATAGCTACATGATAGTCAGTCACTCATGGTGATTTTGTACATACCTGAATATAGTTAACATCCTGCATATACAATCTAGCAATCAATGGTATTTATATATATGGCATTCTCAAAGAATATTAAAATTCAAATAAAATAATTACTAGTAAATAACTATAAAATATTAACTAAGTGATTCTGAAGAGGACAACCTAATATCTGCCACAGTCCAACACTTGGGATCTATCATATATTCCAATTCTCTATTTTGATAGGACAAAAACTCCATAAGCATCACTTTGCTGTCCCAACTCATGGGTACTATTGGCAGGTAAAACTGAGATTTGCTCATTCTTAAACTAGGATTATTTACACTATATTAAGTACTTTCCTCAATTTTTGGTCAATATGGCATAGGCATGTAGTGTTCATTCTTTAGGTTTACCACTAAATGACATATCGGGAAGAAATGGATCAATTAGCTGTTCATTGCATCATCTTACAATATGGTGTGTGGTCTCTTTTTGAGCTTTTGGAAAATTAGGTGATACTATGAATGTAAAATACTTTTACGCAATTTTGCCATTAGTTAAGATGTTTCTTATATGATACCAACCCACCCTTTGGATAATATAGACATATTGAAAGCTAGAAAGTGAAAATTATTCTTATAATTCTAAACTAAAATGAAGATTTTTAAATATTTTATTTTATTTAGTTTCTGAACCAAAGATCATGCAAAAAATACTCAGTTTGATTTTCTTCTTCCTACCCATATCCTATTCATATTTGTGACATAAAACTAAGATAACCAAATATTTCTGCAATGAAGTTGTTATAATAATAGATGAATGTCTGAATGAAAACCCTTATTGAGTTTACATAATCATGATATTCTCAAGGAATTATGTGTGAAATCATTATAAAATTTATCAAACATGGAGTAGAACTTTTATAATTTATCAGTCTTAATGACCTCTCCAACATATCAGTATATTGTTTAAACATATTCAGTTACATAAGTTTAAATTTAAAATGCAGCCTAAGCACTTCAACATCTTTTAAAACCCAGTGGCATTTGGATCTAGTTTTCTATCTAATACTCTTCTGGTGTGTTTTCTCCTCACCTACTGTTAGGCTCAACTCTATTGGCTTTCTCCTCTTCTTCAAGTCTGCTTAGTTCTTCTAGGCATGTGGGTCCCTGAAATAGTATATTTGGGAACAGAATCCTCTTAGGAAGGGATCTCCATGGCTGTCAGGTCAATGTCTTCTCTTTAGAGGAACTTTCCCTTACAGCTATGTCTAAAATGACCACCATAGAGCAGATGGCAGTGGATTTCAATCTCTAGGACAGTTTCTATTGTCTACTGTTTCTCTTCTTGTTTCTTTATTCATCTGCTTCTTTGTTTTGTTGGTTTCCCTTCCCCTATAAAATCACCTTCATGTGAGCAAGGGCTGTGACTTTTTTATTCACAGCTGCTCTTTCACAAATAGTTGTCAGGGAGAATACATTTTCAATGTTATTATGTGAAAGAAATCTTTTATTCCAGGTTGTGACAGTGAGAAATCTGAGGCACCCAATCTATTTCTATCTCACATGAGATATGAAAGCATAAACTTTCCAAAACAAAACCCAAATTTCAGATTTCACATATGACTCAGTCAGTGTGTCATGACCTATAGGGCCGTCAGCTGTACTTAAATAAATGAGTCAGAATATTTCTCATTTGGGGATACATAATAATTGTGTCTTCACATTTGTATTAATAACAATCAACAAGTTCTGAAGAACTGTTTGAACAGTTCAATGAAAATGTACTGAAAATTCTAAAACTATTGGTTACCAGCAAGCTGCAGGTTAGGTTAGTCTGTTTGACTATGTCTATTGGCTTCAATTCAATCTCCATATTGTAAAGACCAAACAAAATAAGAATTTGTAATGAGGACAAATTATGAATCCATCTGTGAATAAAATACACAGGTAAATCAATTATATTGTAAAAATAAACTCTCTGAAATGCTAGATAAATTATCCAAAACCAAATGCACTTTTACAGACTGAGGGAAAAATAAAGTCAAACTTCTAAATACATAGGAATCATTGAGTTCCAGGTGAGCTAATGTTGAAGATCTATAAATGAACAAATAGAGTTGTAGACTTGAACTCGTTTCCAGATTGGACAGTTCAGATCATGTAGGGCCTTGTCATGGTTTAGAAACATAATGGAGACTAGGAATTCAACTCAGCGTTATCTACCTCTAATGCAAAAATCTTACACTTTACAGGAGAAAGCTCAGGATAGATTCACTAAGTCAATTCTGCCCTCAGATATTCAGACAATTCCCACAATAAAAGGAAATCCATCACAAGCTCCTGGTGTGTATGAAATCAATTCTCAAGAGTCAGAAGGCATCGTTAGTACCCACATTGGTGAAAAGCAGCATGGCTCTTAAAATGTCAGCTGCATGGAAGGCATATCATTAATAGACTTCACTCACGGTACTTAGATCTTTAAATACAGATCCAATGAATCTGCAATTGCCTCACATTAACCAAGGACACTCTTAAAACTGTTGCTCATTGACAGCCCACAACTGCCCTTTTGTGATCATGGGAACTCTGTCTTTTGATTCTCTTTGGGGAGCTGTGGATTATCCCCACTGAGAAGTGAAACAGCTTTGGATTTTGCAAAGGCATGATATTCAAAAATGTCAAACATGAATTTTATTTTAGCGTCCTTTTTTTTGAAAGGGTCCCTGAGATCACAGTCTACTTATATATATTTCTGGATAGGTTATAGAGGTAAAATGCTGACTTAGGCGAACAAATGGAGGAAACAGTCCCCGAAACATAAATTAAATAAATAGCTTTCATTTAATTAACTAAATATAAAACTCAGGTCAAAACAATAATTTTATCTAATATAAAAATTAGAGTCAGGGAAAATTGATTCTGAAAATGCAAATCATGGGAACACCTAAATAGATTTTTAGATCATATGAAGTTTATAGTTTATTCTTACTAACACAGAGTAATAATAACTGTTGCATTAAATCCTTTCAAATTCTAAACTGCTTTTAAAATTTGGACATCTGATAAGAAAGTAGAACTTGATGTGTGAGGGGAATAACACATAGTTAAAAATATGCCTTATAGTCTTTAAACTGCAAATTTTGTTACCAAATAAATTAATTATATAGTTATATGGTACTTATTTTAAAATAGAACTAATAGATTCTTTTTTATTTGATCAGTAAAAATATTTGTTACATCCTGGTTAAAGTACTTCAGATCACGAATCCAATGATAAAAGAAATAAAAACAAGTAGCCTAAGCAAGTGTATGATTCATGTGAGGCTAGCCAGGAAAGAGCGGATAGTCAAGAATATTGAAAAGTATTTGCAAAGTCTGTTGAAAATAAAAAGTGACAAATAGTTTTATTACAAAAAGTTCTACAAGGCCACGTGGAGTAAGATGTTTCTTTCATCCTATTGACTTGAGTCCGTACAAGAGACAGATGCACAGAAAGCCACAAAACTGAAGGGAAGACTGTCATGCTAAGACAAAGCAGAGACTGGACTTGACAGTCAAACTAAAAACAGCTGGAACTGCTAGAAATGGGACTGGGAGGCAGGTTCCTAACTAAAAGGATTTAGAGTTAGGTGACCCCCATAACACCTTGAATTCAAATTTCTATTCATGAAAACTATAAGGAATGAAATTCTGTTGATTCTAACCACCTATTTATATGACATTATTAAGGCAGCTTCTGTAATTTGGATAAAGAATACTGTCCAAATGTTCTGTGCTGGCATCTTGTTTCCCAGCCTGGAGTGCCTTTGGGAGGTGGTAGAATGTATATGAAGTTAGGCCTATTGGGAGAGAGTTGGGAAAGTGAAGTGGTAACCTTGAATAGATTGTTGGGAGCCTGGTGTGTGTGTGTGTGTGTGTGTGTGTGTGTGTGTGTGTGTGTGTGTGTGCGTGTGTGTCTCTCATTTTGCTTCCTAGATGTCATAAGAGCTTTGCCTTACCCTGAGTTCCCAACATGGTGTTCTAACTTGACACAGGCCCCCAAACAATGGAACCAACTGGCATGGGCTAAAATTTCAAAAACTGGGAACCGAAAATAAACTTTCCCTCCTTTTAAGTTGTTTATCTAATATATATTACACTTGAAGGAATATAATACACAGTAGCAATGAATACAGTTCTCGCATACAGGGTGGTCTGAGGACTGATGAGAAATGCAGGGGAATCTACTACAAGGTGGGAGTTTAGCTGGCACTGTCAGTTCTCACAAAAATATTGGATAAAGGAAGCCTTGAAGCCTCTTTTAATAAAACACTCAAGACATTAAGAGAGAGAAAAATGAAATCTATGCAAATAATAAAGTGACATCTGGTTTCTCAAAAAGACAAGTTTGATTTAGTAACTTTTCCACAGAAAGTACATTCAAACACTTCAAAGTTGACATTTGGAATGTCAGCACATCCTTGGTTCCTTGCCTTAGTTACTCATCAATCTTACTTTACTCTGGTTTTCTCTTTCCAATGAGGTGTGAAAGCTGTTTTATTTTTATATTTCAACATTCTAGGGGGAAGATATTCGTAATGTATTATTTGTTAATTCTCAAAATGCCACAAGCCGTACCATATTCCCAAGAATCATGACTGAGTGATTATTTACATGACACATTTGTACCAAGTTTATTAAACCATGTTAGCAGACAGAAAAGTAATTGAGGTGAGTTCTAGCAAAGAAATAGTCTTCAAATTGCATTAATCCTTCCCAGGCTAGGGTAGCTCCTTTATGTTCAATGTTGCTGGTTTTCTGCATGCGTGGAACTAGAGAAACAAGATATGCGGAACCAGAGAATCATGATCTATGTTATACTAATCTCTGGACACAGTTGGACACAGTGTTGCAAGATTCAGTGCCTCAGAAGCAAAACATTTTTTCCTCCAAATCTCTACTGACTTTATAACACATCTTGACATTCAGGTGTCTTTTTGCTCAACCAGTCCACCTAGATTCCCATCAACAGATAAGATAGGACAATCCAAAAGACAACAAGGATAAGGGTGTCTCTCTTGCGGAAGCCCAGAAGCTACATCTATCCTTGCTAAATGTGCTTTGACCCAAGGCCTTGAGAGCCGAAGTGACGTATTTTATGGATCTGTTAAGGCCCCATAAGGAGGCACAAGATGGACAATAAAATAAAATTGAATGGATGACAGAAATTAAGAAGAGTAACCAGAAAGAAGATGGAAGGAGACTGGTAGGAAAGAGGGGTGAAGTAGGTAAGGGAAGAAGGGAACGTGCTCTTCTCACAGAGCACGAATTTGTCTCTCTTCAAACCATTCAGCATTTCTCTATTACACTTAAACACAGAAGCATCCAGAGTAAACAAATTGCAATAAAATATCATGAGGCAGAATTGTTTTACACTGCAGAAATGTGTCAAATGCAGTTTATAATATGTAGTCAAACCTCAGAGAAGCCCAGTAAGCAGCAACCTCAACGTCCACTGATTCTTTCTGCTCTTTGCTATTATTTATAACTGTTTTTTTTGATGTTTTTAGATGTGCACACCCCAGAATGGAGGCATCAAAGATATTGCCCTAAATAAAAATGTGAATTAAGTAAGAGTCATACAGGATCCTCTATGTAATTTGTTTAACTCCTAGAAATATGTGCATATCTAGATTTAGGATTTTTTAAAGTTGGTTAACTTCATTAAGCCCTCCAATTTTTTTTTCCATTTAAGACAAAGGCTTAATCAAAACAACATTTAGAAAGCTGAATATTGGCAGTTACACTGCATCATCTCTTAGTTTATAGACTACAGAGCCATGTTTAACACTGTTGAGTTTAAAACCAAGATCTACCTGCTATGACAATCTCAGCTAACAGATTCATTGCCTGCTTAGGACCTCAGTTCAGTGTTCAATAGAGAGACAAACAGAAGTGCCACACACAGGTTAAAGCAGGAAATACAAACTATTTTTATGTACATTTTAAACTTAGGAAATGGAAAACATATCCTCAACTCTAAAATGTGTGTCTTTCCAAAGTACTTTTACCCTATTTCCTGGGTATTCATAATTTAGATTCCTTATTCAAGTAATTTCAGAGGCATACAGAGTATCACACAAAATGTAACCTTCAAAATAAGAAAAAAAAATTACAGTAATTACCAGTACATGCTCAAGTTTCAAGGGAAGCTGCAATGCTTGCAATGGAGTTTGCTGCTTTTCAGATAGATTCCCCTTTCATAATACTCCAATGTCTATAGAACTTCATTTTTCTTTAATATTATCATTGAATTTTTGTGCATTCATACAATGGCTCTTAATCAAATTTATACCTCCCCCATCTGTGCCCACCACCTTATCTCCCTCCACCTGACCTCATGCATTCTGCATATATGTTAAGTTCCATCTGGTCAAGCATTTGTATCCAGATGTCCTTCAGTGAAAGTTCATTCACTGGAGTCTAGTCAGCCTGCCTAGAGTCTTTAAAGAAGATCTACTCTCCCCCACCCAGGAGTAATCATTTGCCAACAGTTACCAGGCTGAGGCCCAGGCCTCCACCCATTTCCCTTGTTCCTCATTGGACTCTTGTCTTAATGAGTTGGCATAGGTCCTATGCAAAATGCCATCATTGCCACAAGTTCACATGAGCAGGCTTCCAATGGCTTGAACGCCTCTGCTTCCCCATGTTCATGGACCAAACTTAGCTCTTAAAATCTTTCCAACCCCTTTTCAACTTTGGTCCCTGAGCCATGGTTATGTGAGGTTTACTATAGGAGTCCTATTCTGGAATACAGATTTTGAAGTCTCTTATTCTCTTAAACTTAGCCAGTGGTGGCCTTCTGTGTGTATCACACTATATTGTATAAGGAAGTTTCACTGGTGAGAGTTGAGGGATGCACTAGTATTCTGTCCAACTTCTTAATGGTGACACAGTGAGCTATTCCCTCACCAAAGAGAAAAAGTGAAGTTACAGAAAGTGTAGAGACCAGAATGATCCAGGACAATCTCACATTGCAGTTTCATGAATAATGTGGCCTTAAGAAAACTTCAAACTTTCTGAAGCTTTGGTTTTCTAACCTTTACATAATGAGAAAAAAGCTACCTTTACCATCAAGCATATAGCTAGTAGATTCTTAGTAAATGATCACTAGGAAAAATCAAGAGCAATGACACAGTGTGTTTAATAATTGTAGTTATTGGAATTATATATCTTCATCACATCATAGAAAAACTGGCCGCAGTAATAGCCTAGACTCAGAGGTCTTCACAGATGAAAGGAGGTGGTGCTTTCCAGTGTCTGGTGTAAATTTTGTTCCTCAGTTGGTACGTTATTCAAAGACATTTTAAGTCATATTCTCCCTCCTTCACCCTATGGAACACACCCCATGTATTGTCCCACAACATAGACTGATCTCACATACTTCTGTTTTGAAGAGCATCCTTTTGATACTGTCCTCTTTCCTTTGTCCAGAGCCAAGTGGTAACTCAGAAAGGAACTAGGTTCTAGCTCTCCTGATAAAGTTTCACCATTAGACATTTGGTCTTTATATACCACTGGAGACTCAAGATAAAGATACATATTGTTAGGTCCCTTCACCTGATCCACAGCACAGTGTAAATGCTAATTATGGAAACTTTCCTATGACCCATAAGGGGTGATAGCAATCCATTTTTTGCTTATTATTTTAAATTAAATTTACTATGTTGCTTTTTGTGGCTCTGATATTGTTCTAACAACAAGGACAGCTACCAAAAGTAACAATGTCTGGAATATTTGAAATGTTTCCCACTTTTTCCCTAGTGCAACCAGTAATTAAATTATATAGATTAGATAATTGTATATTATAAAAGATATGCAATAATATATTAGATATGATATACACACTAATAACTGCCATATGTTTCCTTATGGCCTCACCAGGACTTCTAATTACTCTGAGGCTAGATTGTTTGGTTTCGCATCTTCCTCAGAAGAGCTAAAGCTACACAAAGGAGTGGACCTTCTGGGCCTCCTCTGCCTACAAACCACAAACATGGCAAGGTCATGATAGCTGCAGTTAAGGGGTCTTCATGCTATGTGAGGGCAAAAGAAGGACTCTGTATGGTCTTCACTACATTTTTTGCTCTCAGTTGAATATCTAAGTGCTACAGGACAGTAAAAGATAGAAAACTGAAGCTAAGACTGGTGGGTGAATTCTCTTCTTTTGTACTGGTCCCAAATGTTTTTAGCATTGGCTTGGAATAAAAATAAATAGTCTGAAACACGGAGTTTTGTTCCTATCACTCTATACATAACGAAATATGATTATTTCTAAATAAATTACATGAATTAGTAAGGGCTGAAGGAATTTCATTGGTTTATGCATTATCTAATTTTTAACAGCTATGTTCTCTACCATAATTCATTTATCCACATGTTTACTTGTATATTAAGCACCTGCTAATATTCAATCACTGATCTTGGGATACAGCCGTGAACAGGAAAACTTGGGAGCCTATGAAGCCTGTCTTCTACCTATGCAGCTAGAATTAGCTTAGCGAACACTTACTTAGCCCATCAACACTTCCAACTTCCAAGAAAGCAGTGTGAATCTTTCTGACCCAACTTCAGTAGCCTTATTTCCCACTACATACAGAAGGAAAATGGTCTCTAGGTTAAGTACCCACATTACCAACTTGACCCTACCTCAGTTGAAGAAATTTTTTCCATCTTATCACATCAGCTTAATCATTCTTGACTTGTAAAGCAACAATTCCCAGTTTCTAGGTATTAGAATGCAAACATCTTACTAAACTGCTGATTGTGTCTCCCACACAAAGCTAAATTCTACCTCTTTTCCATTCATGTTGGATATTTAGAAATCTAACTCATTCAAATATCCTTTCTGGTAACATAAGCAAAAAGGTTGGTGGTTCCTGGGAGTCATCCTTTTTCCTCTCATTTTCTGATTGTCCCTCACTTGGTTTTATAGCAAGCAACCAGCTCTAAAAGAATCCTTAGTCAAGTTTGCTTTCAAGGAGGATAATAACCAGATGAGTCTCTATGGCTCCTACATGGCACTTTATAACCAATTGCTTTTTGCTACGGTGTCACAGAATCCCAGTTAAGACGACTTCAGATGATGAGTGTTCATCACATGGTAATGATAGGCTGTCTATTGCTCATTAGTAGAGATTTCCACACAGTTCAACCAACATTAGAATCAGTAGATGCATACATAAGTAGTCCTCATTAAAACTTGCAAATATAAAAAGTGTGAAATTTTAGCTCTGGAATTTGAAGTAAATAAGATTTCTAAATGGGACTGATGACCATCTTCCTGAGAAGTTCCATGCAAGAATAATTTTCTCATTACACCACAAATGTTTTACGTCCTGGTTTCATGAATGAGGACACTGGGAATGTGTGGATTGATGGAGCTCCACACTATGAGCTCTGTGATGTATCCCTCATCTTTTGACTACATCTCTACAGTACTTTTTATTAAATGGAATTTTATGTCTTTTTCTTGTTTGAGCCTTCTTCCCAAATTTTTCTTTTATTATTATTCTATCATTTACAATTATTTTGGCTTAGCATGTGAGTTATATTTGCCCATGAATTAACCTAATCATTTAAATTTACTTCCAAGTTGCACCTGACTTTGCTTAATGAAGTGCAACCAGGAAATACCATATTTTCCTGTGTTTGCCTGAGGCAGCAAATGTAACTTACCATTACTATTAACTTTGGGATCCCTAGCTATGAATTAACTTGTATGTTGTTTTGCTAATGTAAATTAAAGTCATAAGAGCTTTAATTATAATGAATATATATTTCCATATGATAAATGAAGTGCTAACATAAAATATTAATATGTATCTTTAAACTAATGTAATGTATTTAAGTGTATGATGATTACATGTATACTAAACTAATTGAATATGATATAAAAAGAATAAGGGAAACAAAACATTCTGTTGTGGGAAAACAGAGGCCCTTTTCCTCACTAGAATTTTTCTAATTTAATAAAGTAAACGTTAAGTAACCTTTTTAAATCAAGAATTATAAATAAATGTCTAGAATCACAAAAACAATTTACTGATCCCAAACAGGCTTAGGTTTGAGAATTTTCTCCTTTTGTAAGTATGTACTTAGATTTTCCAAACAAAAGCATATTTCTCAATTACATTTTAATGAAACACTCAACTGTGGTCCTCTTGGACCAATCCCCACACGTATTTGTATTGTGGCGTACAATAACTGGCATTGCACAACAGGCTTCCAGACAGATTTATTTCATTCCCACACAGAGTGGCCCAAGCTGTGCTATCCCTGCCTGTGGCTCCCCTGTTAGTTTACCACTGCTGTGCTGCTAGCAAGTTGCCAAGAGAAGGTTCTAAACATATTTGAGTAGTTTTCAGGCTTTCATTTTTAGCGAGTCATCACCCTCTTAACAGCAGATGATGCCCCCTAGTTCGAATCAATGTGAGTGGCTCTGGTTACAATGGGCTGGATTAATGATGAAAAATGTGTCGTCGGCTTAGGGGTCCTTGGACATTTATCACCCAATGGGTCTGCCAATTGGTGGGCTGCCCCTGGCTCATCAGTACAGTACTTTCCCAGCCTTAAAGAGATAGTGTTCTTTTCAGATTAATTTAATGAGGCCTGGAAGGTGGGGAAGAGAGACAAGGAAGAGAGCTAAGCTGACAAATTTAGGTTCAATTTCAGCACTTCTATAACAAGTGTGTTTCTTTCTGTAATATAATTCTTCAAGGCAAGCATGTGTAATTACTCTAAACTCTATATGAAGTCTGAGATTGCTTATATTCTAAAAATGTACTTATAAGAAAAATGCTTACATTTGTATGAATATAACTATTTCAGATTTAAAATGTTTGTTACAAACTACAATATTTCTAGAAAATTCAAATGTCTGTTTTTTAAACTGAAATATATTCCCTAAAATTACTTAATGTTCTTACTTCACTTTCCTTGATTTCATTTGCATATCATTGTCACTTTGGAGTTCATTGTTTGTTTTTTGTTCCCTTGAACTGCGTATTGGAAAATTGAAAACCAAACAACAATAACATCAACAAAAGCGTGGAAAAGCTTAAATGACTTACCCCCTATAGAAATATAAGATTTCACTGTACAAGCTTATGTGTATTCCATGTTCATCAGCACTATCTATTTCTGCCCTCCTTCTCCTATGATTCTGCACCTCATCCACATATATGGACATGTAGAAATTCAAAGACGAAATGGTCTTGTTTTGTAAGTCTAGTATAATGCAATTCCACAATGCTAGTTGACAAATATGAAAGGAGATTGTATGCTTCATCTGGAGAGTGTGCAGTGCATTGGAATTTAACGAAGATGAAGATAAAAAACTTTTTAATAAGGCAGCTAGGAATTGAAATTAAGATGTTGACAGATTTCAGTGTAATTTAAAGGATGGAAAGTCCTAACAATGATTCCTGTATTCTAAGGTTCATTCTATCAAGGGCTATCCGAAATTCATTTTTGTAAGAATTTAATGAAGGGCTGGAGAGATGGCTCAGCAGTTAAGAACACTGACTGTTCTTTCAGAAGACCTGGGTTCCAATCCCAGCACTCACATGGCAGCCAACAACTGTCCGTAACTCCAGTATCAGGGGATCCGACAGCCTCTTCTGTCCTCCGTGGCCATTGCACGACAACGGTGCACTCACTTACATACAGGCATAACACTCATACACACAAAAGAAAAATAATAAATAAAATATTTTTTTAAAAAGAAATTAATGAAAGCCTTCCTGACAAATGGAATGTGGTAAGTCAAGCCCTGCATTGCAGTTTTTCCTTTATGCACTGTTCAATGTCTTCTTCCTCATTACTCAATAACACACTTTTACTTTTCCTATTTTGGCCTGACCAAAAAAAAAAAAAAAATCCTTCAAGCATACCATAGACTATAAAAATTAAAATTATAATTAGTGTTGATTTCTAAAATGTGAAGATTTTTCTTTGCAGGTTAGTTTTCAAAACTGCAAATGTGATTTGTGCAATGAACTTTGGCTTGACAGTTAATGACTTCTCTGTAAACACTTGTTGGGTTGAATAGATGTACGTATTTTCTGCAGTCACTGGACTACATTTTAAATGTTAATGTATTGCATCCAATTAGAATATTTTAGATATGAAGGAATGTGGAACTGGAGTAAACCGAAAATAAGAGTGAGAAATTAAGCCAAATCCTGACACAGAGTTCCTAACAGTAACTAACGACCACTGTAAGTTTGGCAGCAGATCCAGGGACACAGGAACACTGAACACAACAGTGAATGGAACTACATCAAGAGCAGAGTTATGTCGAGCACCCCCCTGGGAATTTAGAGATAAACTGTATATTAACCATTTGGACTAAACTGATGTCAATGTTATAACCATGTGTAACTATAAGAAACAGCTATAACATTCAGGATAGATCATTTTAGGTTATGAAAAATTAAAATCAAATCAATATTCTTCATTCATTTGGATTTGTCCTAAGCCATCATTGTGTATAACATCTTACTTTACTTAGTTTATTATTTGTTTTAGATTTTCAAAGCTATTTGATGATAACAACATATAAAACTAACCTCATACCTGAAAACTGTTATTTCCACATTAAAAAAGCAAATTCTCACACATTAGTTGACTGTACAAGTAATCATAAATTCAAGCAAGAGTGGGGAAATACTTTATTTTATTCATTTTTATGTTTACATATTTTAATAATTTTAAGAAATATGCAAGGTTTGTAAGAGCCAAAACAAAAGATTCTTCAAATGGCTCCCTGTGTTGAAAATCCCAAGATGGGGTGACGATAGAACTGAATTTGACCCTGCTGATTTGGTCATAAACTGTCCTCGCCTTCAGTTACTCCAAGGTCATGGTCTAATTAGCAAAATGAAGGATATCTGTCAATATTGTTATTTCACTAAAAGAAGTAAGTGGGAGAATCCCAAGTTCCACATGTTAATTCTTTTCTCCACTGATAAGTTCAGTGAGTCTTCATCTAAGGACAATGGCTCCCCTTGGATTTTCTTGCAGAACTGGGGTGGGGGGCCCTCTCTGCTCAGGACTTGATTTCTTCACAGAAACCAAGAAATAACTAAAACTTCCATCATATTTTTCTTCCCTGAGGACAATTTTTTCTAACGACTTCTAGTCTTGATTATCCTTCCAAAACTGAAACCCCAAACTATATTCAAAGACTCTCAATCTTTTAATGTTGGAAAGGTACACACAGACCAGGTATTCTAAGAACACATTGTAGAAATTTCAATATTTTTAATGTTTTTTACATGTCAAAATTGGAAATGTATCTTTCAGTAAAATAAGCAAAAATAAAGTTAATGAGAAACTGAGTTTATAACCTCATGTTTTCAATCTACATGACCAATAGAGAATTATGTTTTAATTGATCAGCGAAGAAATTTAGCCAGCAGTTCAACTGAGCCTCCAGGTTACAAGAAAGGCTAAATTTCTAATGATGACTGATCCTGAATAGCTGTACTTAATTTAAAGTTATATTTACTACCCTCAAAATTTCCCCCAAGTAATATATACAGAAACTATGACAAAGTTGAGAAATTTGTGGTGACAGGATCATAGCCTGCTTGATGGATGCATTACATTTTAAATACTTAGAAAAATATACATTTCTTTTTTTAAAGGATTTGTTCAATATATGAAAACATTCATAAAACGAAATATTATTTAAAAAACTCAAATGATCTCAGTGGATGAACTTGTGCAGTGGGACATCTGGGTGTAAATGCTTGACTGGATAGGACTTAACAGATACGACAGTGCATGAACTATTGAGGGGTATGGCTATGGAGGTAGAGCATGGGGGGGTGTCTAAATTTGATTAATATGAATTATATGAAATGCACAAAAAATGAATAAAATTCAAAAATCTCATATGATAGTAATTACACTGAAGATATAATCACATTAAAACTTTATTTTGAAACTTTATTTAAGATAATGAAATAAAACAGCACACCCAAAAGACACATCTTTTTGCTAATCATCAAAAATACGATACTCAACCTTGTTAAATAATGTTAAATGCTTTACTCTTTCAACGAATAGTTTATTGCTCTGTGAAGACATTAAAGTGCATTCTCTCAACTGCTTCTCAAATGGAATCTCATTCATTTTATGACCAAGTTGTGTACAATCTAAAATCATCTTACATTTAAGGAAAAACTGTTATTTATAGTGTTTATCGTTCTTGTCAGTATAGTTTTACAAGTCTCTAACATGTCAATGTGAAAAATTTATAGATATGCAATAAAGCTTCATTGTAAGGATTTTCAAATAAACTAAGATGCATTTTGTGTTTGTCTAAAAGGCTGGGTAATGAAGCCCTGGGGACTTGTTTCTATAGTGTTTTCCCAGCAGGAGAACCAATATTGGTCAGTTCCCTGTCCACAAAGGCCTTTCTAACTAAATGGAACAGCATTGGCTTTGTTCTTTAAGTCTAATTAACAACCAAATCATAAATTTTAGTCTTGGAGCAATTAGATTAAGCTTTCAGCTGTATTTGTACTTTTTGAAAATTCCTACTGTCCTGAGTTTTATTGGGTAAAAAGGAAAATGAGTGAAGTGGTAAACACTGAAAGCAAGATGGAGTACAAGTTTAATGCATTAGTCTCTTCTCCCTAGAGAACCTGGTTCCTATCTGTCTTAGGTCACAATTTTAAAGAGTTGAATGATCTGGCTAAATCCCTCTGGAGTATTTAGACCTATGACTGCATCCCTCAACAATTAAGAATCTCTGCTCAGTTTATGGCTCTCAGCTGGTCCAGCCAGTGGCACAAAAGGTCAAAGTGCAAGGTGCTGAGGCTAACCTATTCTTTAGTAAATTTAGTTGAACTACTAGGGCATTTCAGGATTAAGTAAAATAATGTACTCAAAGCAAAATGCTTGTCACACAATTAAGTCATTAACACATGTATCTTGTTTCAAAGTACTTCTTAAAAAATGAAACAAATATCCTGTGTCTATTTAACATTTGAAAGGGAATGTTTTCAATTTGCTGTATTTCTTTCTTTGGAATTTGACTTTTGTTTACATTTGAAATATTTTGAGGGGCCTCTATAAAATAATACCTTTCTCTGATGCCTTTCATTTTTTTAATGTGTGTGTGGGGGCACATGGAGGCCAAACATCCCCCATTCTCTTTCCTCAGAAGCTATCCACCTTGTTCTTTGAGGCTGTATCTTTCATTAGGACTTAGAGCTCTTGAGTTATCTAGACTGGCTGGCCATAGTGCCCAAGGGGTTCTGTTTTTCCAGTGTTGGAATTGTAAGAGTGAACTATCAAATCCAGCTTTTCTACCAGAGTTCTGGTGATCAAACTCAGTTCCTCGTGGTTGGAAGGGAAGTATTTTGCCAAATAAGCTCCCTCCCAACCCCAATGTTTGTCTTTCAAAAGATCATACTTATGGTGTTTGGTGGCTAAGTTCCTTATCTAAAAGAGTACCTCAGCATTTTGAGCTCTTCCATTTCCTCTTCCTCCTCCCTTTTCTCCTCCATTTTTCTTATTAGTTTTGAGCTTGAACTCAGGCCCTCATTAATGTTTTGCAAGTACTCTAAGCTACAACCCAGCACAACAATTCTAGAAATTATATACAGAACACTGACTTGTTACCATTGATACCATTTAAGAAGTTTGATGGATTCATCAGTGTAGGGATGTTGTATATAGATCTAACATTCTTCACAGTCTTTGAGTCTAATTATTGGGCAGAAAAAGAAAAAAGAAGGAAGGAAAGACAAATGTCTCCTTTTCAAAATCTAGTAGAGAGCTGAAGAAAAAGAAATTTACCATGTTCTTTTGAAAAGGGCTTAGAGCAAGATAAAAGCCCAAAGTACGTTCAGCCAAAATACTGTTTTGCTTACTGGGCTTTTCCTGACAAGACCTTGTTTGTGTTTCACAGGTTACAATGCAACATTTCACTGTTTTCTGTAAGAGGAAGTTAAATAGGTTTTGTCTGTAAAGAAACTGGAGTTCATTTTTTATCTGATAAATCCTGAGGAATGCCTAGGGGAGGCATTCAGTCAGGGTTTGTTTATGTAGCTCTCAGAGACAAAATCTCTTATTTTGAGATACATCTGGCACAGCAGTTAAGAGTAGAGGTCAAAATTCCTGCTTGCTCTTTGATACACAGTGCCACTCTGAAGTTGTGAATGACCACAAAACAAGAGCATATTTTAACACAACTAGAATTTTCCAATAAGTACAAAACTGTTCCCATTAACTTATAATCTGGTCTTTCATGAATGTTTGACACGTGATAAATGTTTAATGTAGATAAGTATCTGCTCAGAACAAATTTCATGCATCCTTCAGAAGGAGGTCAAATTTTCCACAAGACAAACATGTCCTGACTAGAGAAGCAGAGATATATACTTGCAAAGTCAACTCTGAATTCTGCTGAATTGCTCTCCTTCACAGAGACACACAGTGTGACCATCAGAAACAATAGGCACAAAATGCTAACTAACATTAGTAACCAAACTTGATTTTTAGTATCATAAGGCCGAAAAAGAAACATTGTTTTTATATTATCTCTATATTTTAGTTAAGATAGGGTGGGGCTGTAACTCAGTAGTATAGCATTTTTCTATTATGCATAATACCCTGGGATCCATCCCCAGTATCCAACAGAGCAAGCAAGTCAGAGCAAGATCTATAGAAAGAGAGAGGGAGGAGAGAGAGAGAGAGAAAGACAGACAGAGACAGAGAGACAGAGACAGAGACAAAGACAGAGGAGGGAATATATCTGCTAAGCTATTACTAATGTGCGTGCATGTTGATACACTTCTGTTTTCTGTTCTGAAGTACGGGATTAATCATATCATTCTGGGTTTGTTAGGAGCACTTAGTAGAGTCCTGGCTCACGGAGTTTATTTAATAAATATCAACAATATTTAAATAGATAAATCACAGATATAACTGTTCTATCTAAATTTTTAATATTTTCCATTAAATTAATATAAACTGTACCTATTCATATTCTCATTCATTTGTCTAATAAAAATTCACAGGAAAATTAATATTCTATTTTAAGGACTACTCATGGGAAACGCAATATTGATAACAAAGTCAGTACTCAAAAAAAGTAGATTGGTCAGGCACTGTTTTGACATGCTCAAGGTTTGCTATTTCTTTACATCCTGGTGATTGAGTGCTCGTAAGTGATGCATTTCTCATACCCTGATAAAGAGGGCACAGAAATCTTCTTTAAAAAACAGTTATCATGACATATGAGGTAAATATCATCTATCATCTTTCCATGGTCACTTCTCAGAGGTTTGTTACAATCTTCTTTCAGTGTTTTTATGTCTGCAACCTTGTGACTTCCTCTGTACCTGCATTATATGCAAGAGTTTAACTCTAGCATAACCAGGTACCATTGTTCAAAATATACTGAAATTATGGCAATAAGTGATTTATAAAACTTGTCACACACAAAAGAAATTTTGAGAAATTCTATTAGGAGACCAAATGAATTAGAGAATCTAAATAGTATTCTAATTCAGCTACAATAATCCAAGTTATTTAACAGAAAGAATAAAAGAATTTGGTTAAATGTATATACAGGGAATCAACTTGGAAAATACAGCCCCTAAGCATATACAGATATATTTTATAGGAAAAAAATGGAGTCTATATTTAAAATGAGAACATGAGAAGTCCCTTGCTTAAAAAGATGCACACACATTTACACAAACACTCTGGCTTCATGTTTTAATTTTTTTCTCTTATACTAGCAAAGAATGCTATCACTTGACACCAAACATCGTTTAAAATATATACAACAAGAATTCATATTTCCTAGTCTATTTGGTTCTAAGACTAAAGCCATAGTAATCAACTATTTTTATGACAAACTTGGGTATCCTGAGAGTTAGTATTCTGTTTGTATTTTTGATGAATCTAAAATGTGACTAGGAGGTACTATGTGCTATGAAGGTACATAGTGAAAATCTTCTCTCAACAATGTAATATTAAGCTTGCTACCAGTTTGTATCAGGATGGCATTGTACATTTTGGTTTGGATTACACTCTATACTTTGAATGGAACTTTTTCTGCCTCAATACAATCAAGCATAAGTGTGGAGAAGCCATGAAAATGCTAATTATCTTCAGAAACCAGGGAAGCAATGCAGCCCCATGCTCGAAGCCGCCCCTTCACCTTGCTTTCTAGGGCACTGATGAGGAGCAGGTGTCAGAATTTTTTCCATAATCCTAACAGGTCATTTTGCATATAAAATAGATCTAGACTTCCACAATCTCTGGGGAGAAGGAAGCTGTGTTTTGACAAATATTAGTGCCTCTCTTTTTATATTATTTAATTCTTTAGTTGGAAAAATATCATAGATGTTAATTTTGCCATATATTTGTAAGATTATTCACTTGGTTTCAGAATAAATCATGAGTAAGTTAAGGCCAACTCTCTACTTCTTCTCTCTCTCTCTCTCTCTCTCTCTCTCTCTCTCTCTCTCTCTCTCCCTGTCTCTCCCCCCTTTTATTTTTTTGTACAGGTTAATGCTAATGACCAATCTACTTAATGTCAAATTGAGCTGATATGGAAGCAAAAAATAAATCCTAGAGTTTCTTATGTTTAATATTATATGAATTATGATGTTATTTATTTACCCATTTGAAAATATTATTGAATATATTATGGTAAAAATAAAGTCTAGCAATAGCTATTTTTAGCATACATTTGATGTAACTGTATATTTGTGATCAGATGAGAGAATCTTCTAAAGGCCAGTGCACTTCATGCTTATTTCCAAGCTGAAGTCACTCTGCTACTTCAACAGTTTATCATGAAATAAAATACAAACATATAAAAATATAACTTTCTTTTCATTGGAAATTCATTCTAAACATTATACGCTTAATTTCAGTCTCTAATACGTAAGTTTTGGATCTTTAAAATCACAAAACTGCCTTTTCTGCAAATTTTTTAAAGAAAGGCTCCAAGTACAAAATGAATACAAACTGAATGTCTAGGATCATTCAAAACCCACAGTAACTCTAACATGCAGCATTATTCATGAGATAGCGAGAATGAGGAGCCACAGAATCCACAGTGCATTGGAGTAAAGAATAAAGTCTACCGAGTCATCAGGTTCATCTGCCTGTCAAAACAAGATGAAAACAACTGTAAAGAGAATGAGCGTCACTCATGTGGGGACTTTTTACCAATTATGTTCAAACTGAGTTTTCTCATTTCAAGTATGTTTATTTTTAGGCTTTATTCAGAGCTTTTGGGCGCAATTTGGCTGTTGGATGCATAAACCTTTTGGACACCAACCAGAACTTTCCAATCCCTAACACTGGTGACACACAAACTTTATACATATTACATCTTAAACTGGGAAAAAAGTATTGTTTATACTTTGCTGACTGGCTTAAGTTATATATGTAATTTACATTAAAATTAGCTTCTTGATATAGAGTAACAAATTTATGAGACTGATACAGAACCTACTATGCTACAAGGCTTTCCCTCCTTACCTGTTAGAATTGAAATGAATGCCCTATAGGTTCTGCTCTTTGTAACACACACAGTGGTCCCTCTGGACTTCAACCCTTGATATCTTTCCTCATTCCACTTCATGTTGAACTTCCCACAGCATTACAGAGTGTTTTCTAACTTTCTTCATCTCTCACACTGACAAATGGCGGCACCCTTTCTATTTCTCTACTTCCATATTTCCTTCTCTGATTCCCTTTCTTCTCCTATGAGACTATTCATGACATAAAACCCTGTTCTTCAGCATCATCTGTGCCTCTGTACAATCTCTCCATCAGCCATCTCCCTTTAACTACCACTGAAAGCAAATAATGCTTCTACTTTATCTACACCTGAATCAAGGATGCCTGTTATAGATATCTGGCAGAAGATCTCCCACTCGGCACATAGTCTTAGGACAAACTTACTCTTTCCTTCAGGCTTTCTGGTGAGATGGTTCTAGCTCTCATCTCATCCCATCTCCATGCCTTGAAGCCATATTTGACAGAAGTATCTACGGAAACTAATCCGTGGACACACATTCTGTGTGGGACTTTGCAATATCTGGATTCAAATATCGCTTCTACTCATACTCTCTATTTCTATAACTACTTAGCTATTTCAGGCTGTGAGTACACTTGTTTTACCAACAGGTTCTATCAGCTATGAAGTTTCACACATTCTGCTAGAATCTATGGATGTAAAAAAGCATTATATCTCTTATTCTTGTTTGTACAATTATAGATACAAAAATATTCTCTCAAAGATTCTTTCCTTGTTTGTGGCCTATACAAAAGAATCAAAATTCTTCACCGGAAAGTTTACATGTGTTTCTAGTTCCTATAAAATAATTTTAAGCTACTAAGCAGGAATGCCTAATGTATAGCAAACTTATTTTCATGCGTTCTTCAAATCTAGATAAATGGAAGAGAAATATTTTCTCACTTGGTTTTCATTCCCCTTGAAATGTCCTCTCCCTCCTAATCACAGGATCCTTAAACAAAGCCCACCCCCTTTCTCGGAAGGCTACAATTACTCATTTTCCATGAATCACATTTTCTACCCCGAAAAGATCCTTTGAACTCTTAACATTCTAACTGCTTCCCTTCTATACAAGATCTTTTCCTACTTTATCACCAGTCCTTATCTTCACATAGCATTTCCTTTTTAGAATGTAAGATCTAGGGCTGGAGAGATGGCGCAGAGGTTAAGAGCACTTGCTGCTATTGTAGACTTGAGTTCCCAGCACCCACTTTGGGCAGCTCCCAAGCACCTATAACTCCAACTCCAGGGGATCCAACACTCTCTTCTGGCCCTCCGCTAGCACCCTCATACATGTATGCATATACAAACAGAGATACATATACATAAGTAAAAATAAAATCAATCTTAAAAAAAACTAGAATTTAAGATCACTCTTGGAAAACTCTACTTCAAATTAATCTCTTATAGCCTACAATTACTTGTGCATAGATACTTCAATTTCCCCACCATTAAATTACCTCTTGTTTAAAATTTCTGATGTAGAGATCCAATATTTTTTAAATCTCAGATTTTAAAAATGAAGCTGATGCAAGATTTATAAGGAAAAAACACAGGCACTTTATAATTAGTGAACGCCAACTCTGGAGATTTGGGGTGTGTTGTCCAGCAGTAAAGAACTCTCCAGAGCCTTCATTCATCACATTCATCTTACAAACACAATCATCATTCAGTGAACACATCTATAAATATTTTTATCCTAGCAGTACAGTAGGTGCTTACTGGGATCTAATGATGTCCATGGCCAGAGGGAATAGATACTAAACATCAGTTGAAACATACTGTGAAATGCATGGTGATGAGAGAGCAGAAAATCTGCTCCTGTGTGCAAATATTACTAACAGTACAAAGGGTGCAGAAACAGCAGCAGAGGATAGCAAAGGGGGCCTCTATGAACTGGGCATCTCATTGGAAAATGACAAAAGAAAGTCAATCAATTCAAGAGTGGTTTACCAGATTATTATTCTGTGAAGAGTGATCTTCACCGGGTTCAAGAGTTGAATAGAAGGTTCTAGTTGACAAGGAATTCTACACAATTGAACTGATAAAATACATGGATAATAATCTTCTTTCCCAATGTATTAGTATTCTGAAAGTGTTGTAACAAAATACATCATTCTGGGTGGCTTACAGAACAGAAATTTATTGTCTCACATTTTAAGAACAGGTACAGACAGGGTTGTTCTGTTCAGAGATCACTCCTGTGATAACCCTCTCTATGTGTCCTTATGTTGTTCCTTACTGTGTGTGTGTGTGTGTGTGTGTGTGTGTGTCCCAATCTCTTCTTCTATGAGTTTAATGTCCACCTGATGACTTCATTCTGTGGTAACCACTACAATGGTATAAATACAATATTCACTCAGCAGAAAATGAACATTACAATGTAACTCTTCTGTGTCCAGGCTAGGTATATATATGGTCCAAGATAGTCTCTTATGATGCTAGGGAATAGCAGGTAATAGTAGCTATGTCAGGTCACCCATGCAATTATGAGAAGACATGGCTGAAACTCTATAGTTCTGTGTTGTCAGCATTTGAATATACAAGTGTTCAGTTAATCACGTGAGCTAACCAACTCTTTCTTATAAAACAAGCTTTGTATTAGATGACTTTGTTTTTATGAGGCTACTGCAAATGGTCTGCATACATTTCACATAGGTTAAACTGAGCTATAGTTTTCAGTATATTACATAAATTAAGGTTATTCTTCCAAGTTATTTTCAATTTATGCTGGGTGTTATTGATTGGACATGATATGTCACCATCACAGGCTTGCACGCTGAATGCTTGTTGCCCCACAGGTGATGCTAATGGACACTTCAGTAAGTAGGACAACTGGAGTTACTAGGTATGTGTCCCTGAGGTTTATATCTTGTTCCTGGCTCCTTCCCTACTCTCTTTGTTTCTTGTCCATGATGGGGTGAATATTGTCATTTTCCAAATCCGTCCACATGCTTCTGTTGTTGGCTTCTGCCTAAGTATACCCCAGGCCCTAACAGC
>NW_008344194.1:1131149-1176990 GCF_000622305.1 Nannospalax galili | reverse complement strand
GAGAGAGAGACAGAGAGACAGAGAGACAGAGACAGAGACAGAGACAGAGAGTCTGTTGTTTATGTTAGGCATTCTATCACAGTGGAGGGAAAGTATCTAAAACAATAGCTTCATGGGAGATTGATCCCCTAAAACTCAAGATGCACCTGTATAGCTACATTCTTACTTTCTTGATCAAGGACTTAAACATAAGAATTTTGAGAAAACAATTTGGACCACAAAAAATTATACCTACCTGAGCATATGTTAAGTTCAGCAAGTTATTTTTATAGCAAAATGTGAGATAAAGAACTGCAAATCTGTTGAAAGCTTCCATTTATTCAGGCGTAGATAAAGGGAAGGATATTTCAGCTTTGGAGGTTAGAACACACTATTTCTTTTGTCTATCTACCTTGTGTTTTTGACATATGATGGTTAATTTGTCAACTTGCTGGGACAAACCTCTGGACATGTTGATGATGAATTATCAAAGTTTGATTAGCTGAAGTGAGATGACCCACCCAAAACTGGGCTTCACCATTCCAAACATTGGGTTCCTAACTGCATTAAAAGGAGAAGGTAAACAAAGTCTTAAGGAGTCATCTCTCTGGTCTTCCCGAGTGTGGATGCAATGTGACATGCTGTCTCATGTCGTGCCTTCCCTGCCATAATGGACTGTACACTTGAACTGTGAATCAAAATAAACCCTTCTTTTCTTCCTTAACCTGGTTTTGTCAGGTATTCAATCATAACTATGAGGGAAGTAATTAATTCATAACAATAAGGTAAGAGCTGACATCAGTGAAATACTGTGTGAAGCAGAAACCCTCTGGACTCTGAATATATTATGGCTTGATTTGGTGAGCATGATCAATTAAAGCTTTCTTGACTCTTCTGTTATGCTGGTTGTGTGTGTGTGTGTGTGTGTGTGTGTGTGTTTGTTTTTGGACTTTTTGAGTTAGGGTCTACCAGTAGCCCTAGCTGATCTGGGACTCACTGAGTTGATTAGGCTGGCCTGGAACTCACAGAGATCCCCTGCTTCTGCCTCCCAAGTGCTCGGATTAAAGGTGTGTACCACCACATCTGGCTCTATGTTATGTTTTTTTAAAGATCCATGCAGTCATATTTTACATAAAATCTAGTTAGCCTAGTTATCTGAATCTCTGCACATCCTTTATCAACCCCTTCCTAAACAGTTTCTCTGCAGGGCCACCTCACCCTATGGAGAATTTGCTCAGCCCATCAGCTCATCTTAGTGTCATGGATGGTAGCTACAAATGGCACCAAACCCTGCCTCTGTCAGCTCACTATTCGTTTAGGCCTGCTAGGTCTAAGTTCTGTCTTCTCATCAGCAGATAGATAGGTTGGCAGTTCTCTTTGGCTAAACCACTCAATTTAGGAGGATGGACTTGTGTTGTCTCATGCATTATTCAAAAGAATGGCTCAAATTCAATCTCTTCTTTATCTCACCTCAGACAGAATTAATCACTCCTTCTTTGAGAATTACTGGTCAGACGTGTACAGACCTCAATTTTTGCACTGATCACACTGTACTCTGATATTACAATCATTTATTTACATGCCTTTCTCTCTTCCTGGGCTAGGGACTCCTTTAAGATGCAGACTATGTATGTCTTTGTTTTCCCAAATCCAATCCTAAACACAGTCCTCAGTGATATTTGTTTGAGATGGCTTGGAGATGGCTCACTAAGTAAAGTACTTATTTCAGCAACACCAGGACCTCATTTGTTAGCTTCAGTACCCATATGGAGATGGCTGTAATAAACAATAATCCAGCGATAGGCAGGCAAAGACAGGCAAATCCTGGGGGCTTGCTGGCCAAGCAGTCTAGCCAATATAGTGAACATCATATTCATTTAGAGACCTTATCTCTAGAGGTTGGTAGAGGAAGACATGTTATGCCAAACTCCATCCATACCTGCTTACATTAGCACACCAGCACGCACAGGCACATACCACAAAAACATAAATAATTTTTCACTGAGTGGTTGTGAATGAATTCTGAATTGTTTGACTTTTCACCATCATAAGTGCAAATTACTAATACTATATAAGATATTTATATGAAACACCCACAGAATTTTTTGCTTTCATTTGAAATTTCTTGATAGGCAATATTTTAATCTGAATTAGTTGGGTTACGTATTGATACAAAACCTTTAAGAAACAAATGAAGTCTTTTTGAAGGAAGAAAACAAACCACTATCCATGAAATAGCTATTCACCAAGAACAGGGAGGTTTCTAACAATTTTCATAACAGAAGGACACATCTAGATAGTGCTGCGTTGAATTTTGTGCAAACACGAAAGACTCAAAGTTATGGTAATAAAGCCAGTCACTTACCAATAACAAAGATGTTAACAGCTGTCCACTTTTAATAATGTCGAATTAATCAACTTTATTGGACTTGCTAAAAAAAGTCAAGTAATTTACATAGGACTTTGAATTGTAAAATATTTTATTATAATTAAATATTCAGCCATTTGGACCTAACTTTGTTAATATATACTGAAAGACTAAAAAATCTAGTGTATTTGTGCACTGTTCTTGGGGTATTCAATAATATGTTTTCAACCTAAACATTTTATGTTATGAGTTATTTTCTTAAGTCATATTTTTTCCTCTTTTCAACAAGTATAGAGAGCTGGATTTTACACTCAATTAACTAAATATTAAATGTGTCTTGTTTGTTTATTTTTCCATTTTACCCTGTTAAGCTTATATACTGAGATAGAATGCTTCAAATGACAAAGCAGATGATAGCTTATAAATTTCCATCTTACACACTCAGCCATTGGCAATGTTAGTTCTCTAGCAGTCACACTGCTCCGCAGCAAATGGAGAGATGAGAAAGAGCCCCTCCATGAAATTCTATTCTCCCCTACATGTGAAGCAACCTGCTTAGAGGATCCGCTGAGCTTAATGATGTGAGTCCCTGTAGCATTCTATATTATTGAAATTTTCCTAGCACAACAAAAAGACAGTTCTTCCAGAACTACTGTAGCCTCTATAGGACTTAGCATGTCAGGTGGGATACTTGAGGTTCAGTGGGGAAATGGGTGAGACTTGGATGGGAAAGGGGGCCTGAATTTGATTAAGAACTGTTGTATGAAGTTGCAAAAGCTCAGTTAAAAAATAAACTAAAAAAAAAAAAACAAAACAAAATAAAAAATAGATGATAACCAAGTGAGATTTAAATATTCTAATACCTTAGTATTTTTAAATGCTATTTTGATTTGGTTAAACCATTAAAGACACATTTATAATGGTGCTAATAAGTATGCACAAAGTTTATAAGGATGCTGGCTGAGTATTAGTGCCAAGTGAAATGAAGTGCAGTAAAATTTTGGGTCATGAGTAATCCTTTTTTCAATAGTCAATTCACTAGAGTTCTCATGGTCAGGATTAAAATCAAGGTGATTTTTAATATTTTTGGGAGCATATCATAGAAAAAAAAACATTTACCACCAAAGTTCATTCGTATTTTGTCACAGGATTTATACATAATTATGTGTTAATTAACAACACAAATACATCTGAAAAATACATGACTAGAAAATTTATTATTGCCTTGATAACAGAGTACACATCCAACAGAACTACAGTACCACTAAATGGTGACAATCTTATGGTACCATTATTGCATACCTAGTCCATCATTAGCCAAAATGTCTAATTATTACAGAGTACGTGACTTATTTCTAAATATATATTACTATACCTACGTATATATATCTTTCTTTCTGAAGCAAGTCTCAAAAACTGAAAGCACTTAGGAAGACTAGTTTTGTTTTTAGATAGAAACAGGAGCTAAGATTTTTAAGTTATAGAGGATATACATATAGTGTGTGTGTGTGTGTGTGTGTGTGTGTGATTATGATCAACCAGCTAATATCCATTTTTAAATTCATTTCTTTGTTTAGTAGAAATAATATAAGAAATAATATATGCAGAATTCCTGAAGGAAATTTAAGAGCATTTATCCTTTTTATCTACAATTTTGTTCTCCATTAATTATTACTATTTGCTAAACTCTTCTTAGGCACATTGTTGGATGATTCAAATGAGGTTTCTTTTTCTAGGAATAAACAACAGTTTCAAGTTCTAAAAATTATTCTCCTGTGTTCTTTTCACTCTGTGTATTACGATGGACCCCCCCTTATAAGTGTTTTTAGTGGTAAACAGAAGATTAAACATAAGTGTTAGATCTCATCAACACCAAACATGGAAAAGGAGGTGGGTGGCTCTTTTCCAGGTGGCAAATTGAAGCATCGCTGGCCGTGTTACTCCAAACAAGCCTTGATGTTTTTATCGACTCCCTCACAGTCTCAAACACAGCCCAGGGTCTAGTCAATACCTGTCATTCCATGGAAGCTGCTGTCACTCACCCTTATCTGGTTACAAATGGACTCCTCATGAGCCTGTCTCCTGAAAGCACAGCCAGGACCCCAACTTTTAAGAGATAATTTAACACAACAGTAGTAGTTTAGATTCTCTTTTTGCAGTTTTCATATAGGCAGTTGTTTCTTTGTCTGATTTGCTATATACTCACTTCTTGGTATTTTAGTGGAAAACAACTAAAACTGTATGGTGTAAGTTAGTTGCATGATTAGATAAATGGGGACTTGGAGTATAGCTCAGGGTCAGAGCCTGTGCCTTACCTTGTTCAGGGCCCTAAGTTCAATCACGGAGCCTCAATGCTCAAAAAAAAAAAAAAAATTATAGGGAACTGAAAAACATAAACACATAGCCACAGAAAACTCTCAACCTGTTTTTTTTAATCTCTCCAATCCTCGAAATTGAACCCAGAGGACCATGGATTGCAGAACCATACCCCATTGTTTTAATTTATTTATATATTTTATTTTTGAATCAGTTAGTGCTATTTGCCTAGGCCAGCCTCAGAATTCTGCATCCATTTTTTTTAATGGTATGCATGTTTATCTTGTGACTCACAGATTTAATGTGTGATTTTTCTGGCCTCTTACATTTTATTAACTTTTCTGCTAGCATTTTCATGTAAAATACCTAGAATTTTCCTTATATTCTTCTATATTTCCTACAAAATACAAGTTTTTAAAATAGAGATATATGTATTTAAATGTTCATAAACTACTTGAAAGTATAAATTAAACTCACATGGCATGGCAATGTAGATAAAAATTAAATAGAAGACATGTAATGTCTCCTTTTCAATTGTTTTCTTTTATTTTTCAGGCTTATAAAGTAAACTAACTCACAGAAATTCAATGTCCTGAGAATTAAAGAGCTATTAGGAAGTGGCCAGGAGTTTTGAAACTTGTGTTAAGGACATAGACAAACTACATCGAAAAGCAATTGGGCAATTGTTAAATATTAAAGCTCAGTGGGGTTTGATAATGCAAGAATTAGAAAAAAAACAGCTTTTCATTTTTAGTGCTTCTAAGTAAATAATATAATAATATAATAATAAGACTAATATATAGATAAAATATACACATACAGTTAGTAGTATCATAATATATGCTTAATATATAATTACAACATAATGAATTACTTTGGAAGCATTGACAGATACCAAGTTATCTGTATTCACATTCGGAGTCCACTGCGTTGCATCAGGGTGGTGTTTAAACAACAGTCAATATAAAGAGAAGTGGAGTTTTCTGATATAACTTAAACTTAGATTCCAGAGAAACCGGAGAAACAGAGCTCTTATCATCGAAGGCGGCTTCCTATTTCCAAGGCATTGCTGCAAAGTAGTATATGAAGGGGAAAGCAATATCTTTGAAAGTATAATTGTAAGATAAAAGAAATGTGTCTTGTGTAAATTAAGGTATATATGTGGTAATATGTAATGGTTTACACATTGAAGATAATATACAACTACTTCAAAGAAATAAAATGATATCTATTGAAAGTGCTGTCATCAGTTTCTTTCTTCATCTTGATGCTCTTCTGAATTTGTTACTTGATATGAGGCACCAAATTCTAATTGTGAGTATATGTTTTGTGGTGAGTGTGTACCAGAAATTTTTTAAAATTTTATTTTATTTAATATTTATGTACTTATCTATTTTTCATATCTATGTGGATGGGTGCATACAGGTGTGTACGGCAAAGGACAACTTTCTGGATTGGGCTCTCTTCTTCTAATATGTAGGTCCTGAGGATCAAATTCAGATCATCATTCAAATTCTAATCTCTCTGAGATTTTAAATCAATGCTATAGAGTATGAGTAGGGGACAAAAAAAAAAAATCAACTCACACTTTGTATCCCTAAGAGCTGAAACCAGCCTTTCAAGCATCATCATTCAACACTGCGTGGCAGTGCTTTGTGGTCTCTGTCATTGTATCTTAATCTGTGCACAGTAAACTCCAGCATCAGGACAAAATGATCATTGAAGACCAAAGATGAATAAAGATGATTCATGCATGACTGAGTGGACCGGGTTGTCTTTCCCCGTGGCTCTCTTTTTCTGCTAACCTTCTCTGTAGTGTCCCTACCACAACAATGTTTCCACCCTCTTCTCTTCTTTGCTACTGAGTTCATTACTCATCTAAGATGAGACTTCACATCATGCATAATTTCCACTTCAAAATTGTTCACCCACACTGCTATAAGAGCTTCCAACTATTTACATAGGTCATTTATTAAGGTTATCAGCATAGACCTTATAGTTGCTAACATTTTGGTAAAACCATGTCACCCCATGTTCAAAATCTCTGATGACTTTTTGTTACATTTAGACAAATCAGAATACTTTTGTGAGAATACAAGAACATCCACAAGACAATTCTAATATTTATTTATGATTTAATTGCATTCTACCTCCCTTTATTGCTCTATAGGCAAAAAGGTTAAGTAATTATGAAAATGAGTTTGCAAGGCTCCCAGTTTTACTATATGAAAATACAGAATAGATGGTATGCATACTGGTCAGGTGCAAACTGTAGGTTGACAAAACATAAACTCTAGCTCTCATAATTACTACTATCTGTATAGCCTGCGACAAGGTATTTCATCTCCTTGGTTCACGGTAAATATTTGTTAATCAATAATAGTAATAAAAACCCAGAGTTGCTAAAATATGAAATGTGAACTCAGTCCATTTGAAAGGTTGTATTATTTACAGCCTTAGATATTAAAAGTGAGTTGTATATTTTGAAAGAAGGACTTCATAATAAGTGAGACTTATGAGTTCTTTAGCTCATTAATATTGAAGAATTTCTCCAAATTGCATTGCTTTTCTGAAATCTTTTTAAGAGAAAAATTATGGGACTGAGAGGAGAGATGTCTGATAGAGAAAGGAAGTAAGTAAAGAACAGATATAGGGAATTAGACTTCAATATCAGAACAGAATAAAAAAGAAAACAGAAAGTGATGAGTTGAATAAATCTTGAGGGAAGACCCACATAATTTCTCATCATAACCATGTTAAAGGTATCTACTAGGAGTCAAAAATGAACATTAGAAGAAGAAGAAGAAGAAGAAGAAGAAGAAGAAGAAATCGCAGCAAGTAGAATTTAAGACCAGGTAAAATATATTGGCATGAATGTTTTTCATGTTAAACCTCTTAGTAGAACTCTTCTATAAAGAATATTTTTTCTTAGGCAAGCATAAGTTAGATATTCTAAAATTTCAAAAAATAATTATCTGCTTGCAGCAATGATAAGCAATACTTTAAGTAATCATTTAAAATTCCCAATTAACAATGTTTTTAGTCAAGGAAAGTTATAGGCATAGGATATCTATAACCTAGTTTATGTCCTGCCTAAAAGGTGTCGTTACTTCATAAACTACCTAGTGTAAGAAAATGAATTTGAGGATAGAATTGCACTCAAGGGAAGAAAGTGAGTGGAGAGGAGCATAGAAAGCCACACCGAGTGGAAAGGTTATGCTGTGTATGGACATTGTTATTGTACTTCTGAGTAAGTAAATGGACAGCAAACATGTAGGGAGTCCAAGCTGTAGCAAGAGTATAACTTTCAGAAGCCTAAGTCATTGCATATATGTGAGACAGAATATGCCAGATGGTAGGTGTTTGGAGTCAAAAGCAATTTCCCTGATGGTTAATTCTAAGAAAACAAAGGTTGTACTTTCTAACCTCAAGAGAATAGCAGGGGATAATGTTACTTCTTTATAATTACTGGGCCTTTCAAACCTTTTATAGATAATATATTCAGAAATAAGATAGCCAATTCTAACTTATTAGATTTAATCTTCAGAAACATGATATGTAACTATAGCTGATCTTTTAGAAATGTTAAATATGAAAATGCCTTAAAATTAATTTATATAACATGCATATGCTCTCTATGAAAAAAAGGGGGATGGTGCCAGTCCCATATTACAGAGGAGGAAATTATGAGTTATAAAAGGTTAAGTAACTTTATCAGGGTCACATGACTTTTGAGACACCAAGGAAGACTCACCACATTGGCATTTTAGGATTCAAACCTAAAAGTCTCTGCATTTACACAGGAGCGTGCTGGAAAACACATTAGGAAAAACCACACTAAATCATCAAGGTCACTGCTTGTTTTTGAAACTATATACCTGCTATAGCCTTCTTTGGAAAAAAGTATAATGATATGAGAACATTTCAAGAAATTCGAGGATTTTCCTGGGTTTGGAGAGAGAGAGAGAGAGAGAGAGAGAGAGAGAGAGAGATTAAGAGAGTGTGCATGTGTGAATTCTCTGTCTATTCTTAAGATCTATCCATGCTTCTTTCTTAGTAATTTTTCATTCCTTAAAAAATGTCTTTGCTTTCTAAAGTCCTCCAACATGAGAGCTAATACTTTCTAAATTATTTGAGGCTGTTACTCATGTTTGATTCTGCCTTGTTGATTTACCTTGTCTATCTACCTAACATCTCCACTCCATTCAGAGTTCATTGAATGCAAACATTATTCTGATTAATGGTTAATATACTACTTGCCTTGCAAATGGTTATCTGCTGGGAAATGGGATAAATACTTCAGTCTTGACAAGGAGGAGTGTCACTATTCTAGGCTTGATGCAATGGTCACTTGATGGCATCCCAGAGGACCTGGGCCTGCCTTGGGTTTCTGAAGCAATCTTCTGAAAAATTAAGTATCTATTTTTAATGAATTCAATAGAAAATCAATTAGTCCTTGGTTTATAGAAGAAAATTAATAATAACTTTTTGCAGGCATCTTATAAGCTAGATCAGAAATGGCCTCCATAGGTAATTACTGACACCTACTTATTTAAAATGAAAGGATATCAAAATCATTATATATACTAGATATAGAGAGATAGATGATAGATAGATGATAGATAGATAGATAGATAGATAGATAGATGATTGATAGATAGATAGACAGATAGATAGATGGATAGATAGTAGATAGATGATAGATAGATGATAGATAGGTGATATAGATGATTGATAGATGATAGATAGATAGACAGATAGATATAGATAGAGCTAGAAAACAGCATCACTAAAAACATTTGGAGAATACTCATTCATATAAACTCTTGAAATTTTCAAACAAAAGCCAAAACAGACAAATTTGAAAATATTGGCAGTGATCTTCTCTAAATGGTAAGACATGTGATCTTTCATACCACTATTTATACTTACTAAAGTTTGACAACTTTTAAGAATTATATACTTCATTTAAAATCATATAAATGGGGTTTCAGAAAATATTTCTCACAAAGAAATCTATGCAATCTGTATGATATTGAGTACATGGTACACAGAGATGATAACGAACCATCTCCATCTAATTATTTTCATCTCTAAAGTGACCAGAGCTAGGAAAGGAAATCTTCCTCAGGCAACTGAATATAATCTTAGAAAATAATTCCAGTAAGTTCTGATTCTTAGGAAACTGACAAAAACCATTTCATCTGCATATGCACAGGTATTTCCACTTCTCTGTAAAGCCGACCTTGGAACAGGGAGATTGATGATTCCTACAAAATGAAAATGACTGACATTTGACTATATAAAACTATCCTCGGTGTGATTTTTTCTGAATAGCAACTTTCCAGTATAATATGGTGCCTCTATAAGTTGATTGGACTGGATACGATAAACTAAATAAATTACATTTTTAATGAAGAAAAAGAAGAGAAAGACATGTCACTATCTGGGGGTTCTCATGTTGCAGGGGAATCTGATTAATTTAGGTGTCAGTCTATCTATATTTTAGTGTAGGCATAACACTTATGAACAGGGTACTACCCCTATGCACAGAACCTACTATACAATTTAAATGTTTCATTTCTGGTGATTACGAAATTCAGTCTCTCCTCGTATTACTATACAATGCAACCAGCTAGTTGTGCATTTCGCTTAAGTCAATAACATGAAGCCATGAGTAAAATCCATGAAAGTTAATTCATAAGGAAACATATCACACATATAATAATTTATGTAGAGTACATATATTTTCAAGCCCATATAAAAAATTCAAAACTTCTTTTAATGAGAAAAATTTAGATGAAAACTTTTGTTGTGATACTAACTCAGAGATAGAAATAATCTCAGCAATTAATTCTACCTCTTACTGTTCCAAGATTAATTCTCTAAGCAGGATGAAACAGGCTCTGGGCTCCCTCAGTGGGAAAGGCAGTGTGGTTTGCCTCTGTTATTCAGACATCATATATGTAACCAGTCCTGACAACTACTGATTATATCTTTTTTACAAGAGGGCCTTCCTCTTTTTTGTTTGCCGGTTATATTCTCTAGTGTGTATGCCAATGCAGTCAATGTCCCTTCACTCGTAATTGTCACTGGATTGTCAGACAGTGACGAGGAGAAAGGGGTGACAGCCTTGACATCCCACCAATCATCTCCCTGGAAAATTGATATTGTCCTTCCCAGTAAACAACAGCTCAAGCATCGACCAGTCTCTCTGGCACATCCCTGAACAATCAGCTTCCATTAAAGGCAGAAGCCACACATTTATCCCAACAGAGTGCAATCAATAAGAAACTGACTTTTTTTCTGTCCCTTTTAAGCACCCTCTTCTTGTATTTTACACTTAATATCCCCAATTATAAACACCTTGTGGTCCTCATGTGGTCCTCATTTGCTTCAAAAGAATTCAAAAAGAGATTTAAAACACTAATTTGGGGAAGCAGAGAAATGCCCAATATGTGTTAGGTCTTTTTAATGTCATTAACAAGCAAACATCAGGGATATATGCTCCTGTGGCTATAGATTAGTGACTTGTTAAATTTTTCCAAGCTTTTTCCATAATCCTTCTCCATAAAGGAGAGAGATCTGCAAAACTGTGAGGGATTTCACAATGCCATTTATATAGACAACATAATTAGAACCAAATAAATCCAAATAATATTATTGCTGATTTGTATAAGGTTTTCCAACACTGCAACTTGCTTATTAACAAGAAGATATGCATTGTTCAAAGCAAATAGCCTATGCTGCTGACTTAATGCAGAAGTTTGGTCTCCCAATTTCTAAAATCTTTGTCCTTAATTCACTATTTTTAAAGATAAGAATTCATAAGCCCACTAAATACAACATTCTATAAATAATTACAAATGAATACTAGATCTGATTTTACAAATATACTCATGGTCTATTAACATGTTTTGTTTTTCTTAAGATGTTACACATATTGTATACTGTATTTTGTTTTAATTATTTATCCAGTGTCTATCTGGGAATCCCAATTTGGGGGTCATAAACCAGCCAAACGCTTAATAGCAACTATTGAATCATACATAGCCATCCATCCTGATATTGTCACCTAGACAGACTATGAGAGTGGATAAAGAAAAGATGGGACTCGGTGACAGAGGATGTACACTCTTTAAAAGGTGACAGGTGTCAACTCTGGAGGGAAGGCAGTGGCTAAAGGTCCATGCCGGAGCACTCACTGGCTGATTTATGATGCTTCCCTGGTGTCAGACAAGCCTGATGTGCTGTTCTATTCATGGACCAGAGCTAGGTACAAAGAAAGGAAGCAGTCAAGGGAAGCCTGTCACTGTCAGATCCCATCCCACCCTCACAGGCCCTGGGAAGACCACAGTGAGAAGGCTCCTGCTCAGTTCCTGTCCCCTTGTGGGAAACGTCTGTTTTCATTGTAATCCCCTACCTTGCTGAACCCTTTAAACTCATGAACTACCTTCTTAGAGTGACCTTTATCTCTTGAATAAAAAAAAAATTCGAACATCACTGCAGTGATAACTTCAGTTGCTTTCTAGTATAAAGCACTCAATCAGCCTAGAGAAAAGTTTTTACTGAAACGACAAAAGCAAGGAGATTTATTGACAAATAGGAAAGTGATTTTCACTTACAAGCACAAAAGTGATTTCCATTTATAAGTATAAAACTATATTAAAGAAAAATATGCACAGATTTCCCACAGTATAACCTAGCATTCTATTCCGTATAGGAATCTTTATTACAAAAGGGACATATTCTTTTGGGGTATGTAAATCTACTTCTACATCCAAGTAAGGGTGATTTAAAACAGCTGGAAATTCTGGAATCCTTATGGATTGCTTTTTATTTTGCTTTACAAATTCTGCCTAGTACAAATGATAAAAATATATTAAAGCACAACAAAGTTAAGATAAACACTGAAATGGGCTACTTTAGACAGAGGCAGCCAAAAAGGAATCCAACTTTCCAAATGAAGTTCTAAAATTAACAAAGTGACCTTCCTTTTGAGTGTACATAGGATGACATTTTCATTCATAACAGTCTTTCCTAGGACAAAGAATGTCATCACAGTTAAGAGCTTTGCTGGTTATATGATTATCATGCCTTGATTGTTATATACCTGAAGGCCATTTAAATGTCCAGCAAAATTCCTGTATGACTCCCAAATCATTCAGGAGTTCTCTGCACCCTCAGCTTTATTAAGTGAACATAATCAATACATTAATGAGGATGTTCGTAATCCACCTTATTAGCACATTACAACGCTTTTTTACAAGACTGCATTAATTTCATTAACTTTTCTAATTTAACTTGCAAATTTCACTCTTTTGATCAAGCTGAAGACAAGTTTCTCATTTACAAGCTCAGATTCTTGTCATGGAAGTTCACATGGACTATGAAGTTAACAAAGCAGAGTGACACCATGTTGACAGTCTTGAAACACAATGTAGAACCAATATGGATTATTCTAACTATTTGTATCCAAGAAAACATGCATAAATATTTGACAAAAAATCAGTTAAGTAAGAAACTCCAAGGGCTGGGGTAGTATATTAAAAATGTATATGCTTTTCCCTTTATAATGTTTCTGATTTTTCCTGAAAAAAGAAACCAATGTTATTGATTTTTTCCCAATACTACAATCAATATTTTTACAGAAATTTTAATCTTTTTAAGGAACATGAAACACACAGATTTATTAAATTAAATACATAGGAAATTAATAAATAGATAAGTTTCACGGCCATCTTAGTATTTTCCTCCGAAGCTTAGAATTTAAGAAGAACAATTCTCAAGTAAGTCATGTTTTCAAAAGCTATTTCAGAACTTAGAATTAAAGTATATAATCAGCATAGGGCTTTGATGCTACAATTTCTATTGATAATGTACTGAAATTCCTTGATAATCACATTTCACATACATAAGTTTGTGCCATTGGTTGCTATCAACCCAAAGTAGATAACGATGAAATGCTGATTATTCTCTTTTATGGTAAATATGCTTCCTGAAGGGAGTATTATGGTAAAATATGATAAATAAACAGCTTAAGAACACAATTTATACATACTGACATAATTATTTGTGTGCATGTTAGTGGAACTATCCATCCAACCAGTAAGAGTTCTTTTGCAATATCCACATAGGTTCAATATAAACAGTAACAGTATTGTGTATCTAAAACACTAGTAGAATTTATTTTTAATGATTTTCCATAAATGTGATATTTGAGAAAATAAATAGGTTTGATCTTGACCTCAAATGTATAGATGAATTGAAACATTGCATGATAGTCCACAAGTACATAGTACATAATACTAAAAAGAAAAATAATAATTTGAGTTAGGATAGAAATGCATATATAATATACATAAGATTTATGTAGCAGCACATTATTTAGTCAACTGATTATAATCCATGATCTGGAAAGATATTTGCTTGAGCTCACATTAGTGCCTGAGACATGTCTAAGTATCAGGTGTAAGCTGTCAAGTAAACCAAAGCTGTCAGTCACCTTGAGAAAACAGGCATTGGGCAAATAAACACATGGAGGTCATTTCAAATTTTAATAAATATTATAGTGGGAAATTACAAGGGACTGTGATAGAATGTGCAGAGGAAGTCTTAAAAGATGCTAACAATGAAATCTGACCTCTGTGATGAAGGCACTTTAAATTGCACACCACTGTAATTGAGTGGTTAAGAATACAATGTTGTTTAGGAGATTGCTGGAATTCCCATAAATTAAAAGTCGAATGATGGGCAGGACTGATAATAAAATCATTTAACATTTGCCTTACTTAAACAACTAAAATCTGTGGGATTATATAATATAAAATAACATTTGTAAACATCCCTGTATGGATTCTTCATTCGTGCAGCATGTTTAGATGACAATCTGAATTGCATACAGATTAAAAGTGACTTGAAGGAAATGATGTGGGGAATATATTAAGCATTGCATAGGATTCACAAAAGAAAAATCTGTAATGTCAACTTTCCTGAAATCTTCAATGCAATAATCCTAACTAAGAAGTGATAGACTTTGAGTTTTCATCCTAGTACTGGAGCCACAACCCCTAGCCTGGCCTCAATGCTTTAAATCCTTTGATGTACTACAAGGGGGGAAAGAAAATACAAGTAATCCATAAAGTATGTTATTTGATTCATTTAAGAGAGTGATTGCTTATAATTATCTTTACCATATGACTTTTTAATTGCATTTACTTATTTTTATTTGATGTGTATGAGTATTTTGTTTGCATGTACATAAGAGCGCCTTATATGCAGTGCCCACTGAGGCCAGAAAAAGTGACAACTGATACACTGGAACAGGAGTTACATGTAGTTGTTAGCCACCATGTGGGTTGTGGGATCTAAATCCAGGTCCTCTGCAAGAGCAGCCAGTACTCTTAACTGCTGAACCATCTCTTCAGCTCTGCCACATCACTTTTAATTGGAGGGGGGGATGTTGACACAGGTAGGTTTGTACCATACTGTTTCCATTAGCAAAGTTTATTAAGACACTGAACTTGGCATCTATAAAAAAGTATTTCCTGGAATTTGCCCAGGAAAATAGTTGCTTATCTGCTGGAAAGTCATTTTAATTAAACACAGAAGACAATGTTGGTTTCTAAGCACAATATGCATATATTGATTCTTATGAGGATGACATCTAAATGTGTTAGGTCAATACATGTTAAGCTAAATATTATTTTAAAGACCATCCTGCAATCATAATTATAAATTCATTGCATTCACATACATCTCAGATATGTTCCATGTTATTAATAGTACAGATGTGTCAATTATTCTCAGCTGGTTGTTTTTGTTTTGCCTTGTTTTAGGTCTCCTCCTTCATAGGCTTTGATGTCACATGTTCTATTTTTAAAATACTGGAAAAAATTGAATAACGAAGGTTTGTACATATTCCATGTTAAAAAATGGCATGTCAAGACTCCTGTTTTCATAGATTGGATTCTGAAAGAGATGAATTATACATAATGCTGCTTTGAAAAGCATCATTCTTTTACATATATTAGTGTTACAATTGAGCTTATATTAAAGAATTTCTGTTACTACTTTATTGTCCCAAACTGACTTCCTATATAACTTGGATAAAGTTGGAAATTTGAGAATTATGCAAGCTATTCTGGTCCAAACAGGAAACTGTTAGTGAAGAGCTATGGTAATTAAGATGGAGGCAAGACAATAAAAGAGTCAGAAGGCAGAACTGGATAAAGTAACAATAGATACAAGTGGTCCTAAGAGAGACAAAGAAGAGTAAACCATTTTCAGAAAATGCATAGGACTGAATGAAAGTCACTATACTTTCAATTTGAACTGCCTATTCACAAATCAGATTGTATAGAGGAGGTAAAAAAAATTCTTTGGTTTATCATTCAAAAAATAAAACCGGGGGCTAGAGAGATGGCTCAGCACTTAAGAGCACTGTCTGCTGTTCCAGAAGAACTGGATTCAGTTTTCAGCACCCATATGGCAGTGAACCATCCTTAACTCCAGTTCCAGGGCCTGATGCCCTCTCCTGCCTCCATACACATTGCACACATTCGTGAAGGCAGAACACTCATACGCATAAAATAAAAACAAATACATGTAAGAAATAAAAAGTAAAACCAAATTGTTGTGAAATCATTACCTAAATAAAGTTCAACTACTTTTTGATGCTATACAAAATTATATGAAGATACATGCTATGGAAAACAATTTAAAATTTCTTTAGTTTTGATATAATCCAAAGAATATCTACACACATTTGTCCCTAACGAAGACTCTAAACGCTGTTCGAAGAGTGGTCATGGAGAACAGTTAATCCTAAAATAAATTAACAATGGTGTCATCATCATCAAATGAAGTCTATGACTGAATAGCTCCAAACTGCTCCATATGCAAATGAAGCATGATAGAAATGGTGCTGAGGTTGCATCTTATGCAAGATGGAATTTGTTACTGATGCAAAAATCCAAATACGTAATTATTATTGTGGTCATAATGTGTCTCTCTCAACACCGAAACAAACAATCAAAGCCCTGTGGGACTGAGTGCCCTGGGTACTCATGCCATTGGGTTCTCCTTGCTGAGAATGCAAGGCATGAAGCTCACTGAAAGGGAGGGTTGTAATCAGAAGATCCTTCCAACCCACTGGAGTATGCCTTCTTTTACCTATTTGTATATCCAGCTTACCATTCAGTCATAAAAGGATGCTCTACTAACGCTTTACAGATTTTTAATTCTAGTAAACTGAGAAAATTATCATAGTAATAGATGATTTTGCAAGAAAGCAATCGCAAAACATAGGCATTTTGAAATCAACCTACAATTTTACACTCAAGTTGCACTTTTCAGCTCAAAATTACAGTATCCCTACTTCTCAAGGTCAACAGAAACTACAACTTCTGTGTAATTACATGCTAAGGATGTAATAATTATCTGCTCAGGATCCAACTTGAAGTGGCAGTATTAAAACTGTAGTTAAAATATGATTTTCTGTACCACCTGTTGGCATCTATACATATATAAACTATGTGGTTGATCCAACACTTTTTTTTTATATATGTTACATATGATTTAATGAAATGAAGTGATTCAAGTAGAGAAAGAACTTATTTGATTGGATTAGCAACTCTAATTTGGTATCACACATTAATGAATGAGTACATTTCAGCAGTAAAACCTAAATAACAGGAAGTTCATTAAATCAATGAGAATAATCCAAGATCATCTGAATAGAATTGCACAAATACATTTATTCTAAAATTTTCACTATTATTGGAAAGAAAATATTATGTTACAAGATTTATAAAAGAATCTTTTTTCTTTCAGATGATTTTTTATGAATTGATTTAATCCATATAGTGCATAAAATGTCACCATATAAAATATTTTTCTTATGAATTTGGGATGATAAACTCTACTTATTTAGGAAATGAATAAATTTCATACAAATTTTATTGAATATAGTGTTTTATTTTATTGCCTTTCTCAGTAGATGCAATGACAATATTCATCAGTGAGAGTATAACACATATTCTGTGTGGTAAATCTGCACATCTGTTATGTCTGATAAATTTATATAGTTCTTTTCCTTTCCTTTTCTTCTCCCTTTAGCTTTTGTTTTCTTTGTTTTTTACAACTAACTCCCAGACTAATAAACTGGTAGAAGGATAGCTTCACGGAAGCAAAGAATTTCTAAAACATAAGTGGTTGACAAAAAAGTCTACGTATTTAATCCCACCGTAGAAAAATTGAAAATATAGAGGATAGTATTAAAAATGGGAATGTGATATGTACCTCATTAATTCTTTCACTTTATACTGTGTCCAAGAAGGAATTCTCTGCAGTTTCACAGAATGATTTATTTCATTTAAAAGCTTTTATCATTTCAATAACATTTATATGAATTTTACACTCATAACTTCATTGGATTTGATGCTAGACTTCATAGAGAAATTACATGTACTGAAGATGTTTCACCCTTTTATTTGTTTAAGAAGACATATATCTTGACTTTATTTTCCAGACATCATTGAGTAAATCGTATATTCTACCCCAAAGGGTCACTGGTGATTGAAAAAGGAAAACTATGGATACAGGTTTTATGAAGCAGGCATCCACCATAGTAAAAATCCGGTGGGCAAAGGCTGGGTAAGGAATGCTGCCAAGTCTACATTAGGTAAACCAGGGAACCTGCTAAAACACCCCCTAGTGCTGGGAAATTCATTACCAAAATGTAGTAATCATCTTGCGGAGGTACCAGCAGATTGCACACATTACCTCCTGCAGATTGAAGTGGGAATAACTAAAAGAAAGGAGGTAATGATGGTCGAGGGAAATTGAATTTTCATGGCGCTTATCTTCTGTGTCGTTCTATTTGCATGAGAACAATGTTAGCTCCAGACATTATAGTACCCTAATGAGAGCAGGAGCTTCTCTGGATGGGCAGGCGCCAGGATGGGTGTTGATGAAATCAATCTATCAATGAGATTTTCAAATGTGCAATAGTTCCTGCCTTGCAGTGAGCTCTGTGTGGGTGGGCGTTCCATCTAAGAAGAGAAGAAATTAAGAAGGATGACTAGAAAGAGTTCAAAGCACACTTGCCTCTCTGTCAGCTGGGCCTTAATGATAACGTACTACTGCTTTCCTTAAAGAGCTTCATGTCTTATTCAGGGTAAATGGCGAAAATGTGGCATTTTAGAATCCATGATGTGTTTTTCTATTGATGCTGTCAGTGTGACCAGCCGCTAAAGGAAGAGGGGTTTGTCACTTCCCATTCTCTTCAGTGATTCATCAATTGGTGGCAGTTCATGCATGCTGTATCAGAAGTGGAATAAATAAAGTAACAGCTCCACACTGAACACTCCCATATTTTATTAAGCCACAGCTAACCTCATGGTAATTCAGCATGTCAGAAGTGTTCTGAGGGAGTCTCTTAGCACATACTTTCAGTTATCAGCTAATACCTACTGCAACTTTTTATTACCTCAGAAATGAAAAGCATCTCCACGTTGTGAAAGATAAAGAGGTATTTTATCCCTTAGCCTTATTCTTTATGTCATGTGTAAACACATAATGATTATTCATTATTGATGCATTTGATTTGTAAACTGCTTTTCTTCCACAGAATTCAACTGTCTCCTGAAGTATTCCCAATTACATACATTAACTTACCTCATAGGGTGAGCTGTCTGTTTAGCAGGCACTGAACTACCTTAGAGCCTCAATTGATAGTTCTCTAAATGACAGTTATTTAGGGGCAAGTAATAGTCTTCAGACATCAAGAGACAGGGTCATTTCCGAGACAGCTGCTCTGACCAATTGAGTCACTCAGAAAGTTCTAACTACTGTCACTATCAACACACTTCTTCCATATAGGCACAGGGTAGCTGGGTTTTGGGTGGTGTCCAGATCATGCATTATATCGTATCAATTTATATCTACTTCAATTTTTTCACTTTGGTCTTGTCAAGCCCTGAGGTCAGCCTGCAGGAGAAGAGCAATAGATTATAGCTTTCATTACTGTATTTAGCAACTACGTATCTTTGACATAGTTGATCTCACAAGACTGTTTTGAGCAGTGATTTTTTATTTCTTTACAACCCCTTTTATTATTGTTTTACTCAAACTATTTACAAGGGCCTATGCTAAAAGCAGGGGCAATCGGGTTGTGTTTTAACATTTCTACTGTAAAGTGTTCTTGCCTCGTTTCCTCAACTTCAGTGGAAATGTCAGTAAATACGTATTCAAATATGTAAGTAGATAAGTCTGCCACCTAGAATAAAATACAGATAATCCCTATAAAAGAAACACTGCGCATGCAAAAAGTTCATTTACTATTAATTTTAAAAGACACAGTGACTTTTCTTGCAAGCAATAAATCTTTTTTCCCATACAAAGTAGTGAAGAAAGAACGTACAACCTACTCACCATCAGCAGGCCAAGCAAAACAAACAAACAAACAAACAAACAAACCAAGAAAGAAAGTATAGCCTCTTTCTGATTGACTAAATGCTAAAAAGTCCTCATCCCATGGAGTCCAACAGCCTTTTACATTATCATGTCTTTTTAAACAGCAGTAAAAAAGATATGCAGAGAATTGTTATGCTCCCATACAAACCGCAAAACCATTCCACAAACATCCCCTTGCTATAAATTTCTTTTCTTAAAAGGTCAACCTGGGAATTACTGAATCATTAAGCTGCCAAGAAAGAAATAAAATTAAACCTTTAACACATGACACCGAAGTTAAATACAGTTTACACTGAGAACATTCAACTAATTTTTAAACATTTGAACTTTTTAATTATATGCTAACCTAAATATATTTGGAGATGCTAATTTTTAAGTATGTAATTTTGGGGTAGTAAGCTGGAACAAAACAAAATTATTGATGATCTTCTTTTAGGAGCTAAAATTAATGAGTCACAAAACAATAAGAAAGGTTTTAGGTGTTTGTTTCATCTGTGGGTAGTGAGGTGTAATAATACCAGCTTCAACATTCAGAAACTGAAACATTTTAAGTGCTATTACGGCAACTCATTCTGGGCTTTATTCTAAAGTTTCTGATTAAGATGGTTGGGATAGGATCAAAAATTTGTATTTCTTGGCCAACAAGATCTGTCAGTGGGTGAAGACACTTGCAATCAAGTCTGACTACCTAAATTGAATCCCTAGAATCAGCACAGTGTAAGGATATAACTGACCCATTATAAGTTGCCCTCTGACTTCCACACATGTACATCCTCACCTTCACACACAAAAAATACATAAATATAATTCAACATTTTTAAAGACTCTGTATTTCTAATAAGTTCCACAGTTATATTTATACCACTGGTATTGAAATCTTAATTTGTGAACCATTAATAAGAAGCACAAATATTAGAAAACTTTTCAGTTCTATATATTTTCTTTCTATTCTGAGGGTTACATAAGAAGTAATATGTAATATCATTAATGTGTAAAGAAGTAGTGAGATATTATTTCATAATTTGCTAATGGAAATGTTTATATTATGTTGTACAACTATTTCCTCTGATTGACACATTCCCTTCTAGAAGGAGACACGTTAAGATTCAGAGAGTAGACAACTCAGAAGTCTCAGGACATTTCTGAAGCTTATAAGATTCATAGCCACATTCAGAACGATTACATGACCATTAACAATTGCTGGGTAGAGAAGACTCTGACTAGCCAAGCTGCCTATAAACCATGCAACAGACTTGATAGATACAGATTCTGTGGCTCTCACCCACATTAGACTGGGATTTTCAGGGATGAAGCTGCCTTTGTGCCATCCATACTTCTGTACATAATCAGTCATACTCCTGTAAACAGCTCCAATAAACTTGCTAGTTAAGTTACACTTCAGTGGAATCATTTATTTGATCAGTCACTGATGCTTATATGGGATGAGTAGATACTCCTTTATCACTGGGAAAAGATTTATAAGCATTTTAACTATTTTATTTATTATTTTTTATTTTATGTGTACAAGTATATTGCTTTCGTGTCTGTAAGAGCACCTATGTTATACAGTGCCTGCAGAGGTCAGAAGAGGGTGTTGGATCCCCTGGAATTGGAGTTACAGATGGTTGTTAACCACTATGTGGGTGCTGGGAACCAAACCCAGGTCCTCTGTTAAGAGCAGTCAGTGCTCTTAACTGCTGAGCCATCTCTCCAGGCCTGATATACAACTATTATAGGAAATTAACTATGTTATTTCACACTGCAATACTGAAAGCTTTGAAAAATGTTATACTTCTTAAATTTTTATACTTCAGTAAATTTTTTCTTACCACCGAATTTGAACTAACTCATATATGTGATAATTGTCTGAAGTGATAATATTTTTTCCAATGGCAGGAATATATCACTACATTAACATCTTAATCATACAGTGGATTCACAACTGTTACTTAGGGTTTAATTTAATTGGCATTGACATCACTTTAATTGTGTAAAGTGGGTAAAATGATCTATGTGCAGACGTACAATCATATACAACATGTCTGCCTGCATTTCCCACAGTATTTTAACTTTCAGCAACATTCAGTCACTCACCCCCAAAGGTAAAACACAGACCTGTTTCTCAAGTAATGCAGAAGGATGCACAATTTATGGCAATACCAAAGGAGTTAACCAAAAGTTCCTCATTCCATATTGTTTATATTTAATATATCTTCAAGGCCAATAATTTCAACATTTATCACTTGAACTTACAAAAAAGATTAAAATTCAGTTTGTGCTAAATAATATTTTAGGATACTAGATACTTCACTTGCTTAGAGCTTCTGAAACATTTTAGCAACTTTTAACTGTGCATGGCACTTGTAGAATGTCTACCTTAATCAAAGGCCTTAGAAATAATTTCACAGTGTTAGATGCAAGTCCAACTCGGTGGGATTAATGCATGGAAATATCATTGGCTACGAAGTGAAAAACTGAATGACAACAGACCAGAATGGATGTGAGTGAGCTATTTAGTAGTCTAGGTGATGACAGCAAAACTTGGCATATACAAGTGAATCAGAAATGGAGTTTCAACTACAGAAATAGCTGAAGAAGCAGCATTTGTAGGTCACTCTAACACCTAGAAATGGAAGATGGAAAATGGTGCTATATACACAAGAGAGTTATCAGCTCAGTTTGATAGATGTGGAGATAGAACTTATGAGAGAAAAGAAGATTCAAGTGTGCAACATGCCACATGGGTAGATGTCAGAAGAGGGATCTGGCTTACAGATAGTAATTCACAAGCTATCTGGAAAAAGCATCCGTGCAAACAGTGAACATAGATGAGAATTCCTGATCAAGAAGAGAAGTGGGCCTAAGATTTTCCCCTAAGGAGGATTTCAGTGAGATCAAGAAAGAGTGAAGAGGAAGGTGGAAGGTAAGAAGGAAAGCACAGGCTAAGGAAGACATAGGACACGGATGTTTTACAGGGGGAATGTAGAAAAATTAACACTATTGTAAGCTTTAGAGAAGTCCAATAATGAAGACTGAAAAATACGCAGAGCATACTAACAAATAGGAAAGCAGCAACTCTCATGAGATCTGTTTTAGTAGAATTAGGCCTGCTTCTACATATGCGTAGATTTCTTAGCTTTCTATTAAAACATGGTATATATATTCTATTGCTACAGTAATGAATTGCCAGAATTTAATGACTTGAACAACATATATTCATTGCTGTAAAATTCCATAGGCATCTTTGTAGGTCTTACTGCTAAGATACTTTCCAAATGTTTACAGGTTTCTTTACCATCTGTCTGTGCAAGGATCTGACCCTTTGCTTCACTCACCTTCTACAGACCACTTGCATTCTGCTTCTAGATTTTCACAAACAACAAGGCTTACTTATATCACATGACACTGAGTTCCACTGTTGCCCCTCCCTTTCAGTTTTAAGGTGGCTATGAATGCAATGAGTCTACTTGAATAACTCAAGACAATCTCCAATCTTTAAGTTAATAAGGAACTTTCATTCCACCAGTCACTTTTATTCCATTACCATAAAACATAAAATATCCACAAGTTTAGGGGATTAAGACATGGTATCTTTGAGAGTCACAGTTACATATTCCACACCACATTCTGAAATTTCTCTAGCACAGACTATATATGCCCAATGACTTCCTTCACTCTCTCAACAATAAGTTACTTTAAATATTAACTTTGAGGAGACACATTGCCAGGTACTTCTCTTTATCTGATTAGTACCCGTATTATAATTCCTTGATTATTTCTTTAACTTCATAAGAAAACACATGTCTTGAATACAACAGGTGGTAGCTTAAATTATGTGTATTGTTTGAAGTAAAACATCATCAGGGAGGTATTAGTGTAGAGTTTGCTCCTCATTTTATAATATTAGATTCTATTTTATCTACATTATCAGACTACAAAAAACATTTTGTTGTTTTGTTGAAATCAGGGGAGCCATCAAGGAAAAGATGAAGGAAACCTCTGTACTGATTATGTTGGCAGAAATGGAACCCAATATATATTGATTAAGAGATAATTTTTGGCTTAAAATGGAGGATCTTTCTAAACGTTAGAATTATTTAGTAGTAGAATTACTTGTATTCATCATGCAAAATGAAGCGGGTGGATGTCTTTTCTTCCCCTTTTAAGAAAGGAATTTGAAAGAATCTTATGGAGGACACACTTGGGCTGCACTTTATCAACTTTCTTCCAGACAAAGGACATGGATTGACTTAGATGTAATCTGTACAGTGATATGACCTTTTGGGTGCTCTTATATAGATCATTAATTAAGATGGAGGAATGAAGGGTTACTTGCATGCATTACTTCACTATTCAGTCTACCTTTGTCTAGAATGGTTTTCCTTCATTATATAAATGTATTGTATGTATTGTGTGGGAGACACTAGGAGTCATAAGAACCCCATTTCATTCAAGGAAATATGTTCCATTCATGAAATACGATTTTAGAGATATATAATCCCATGAACTTTACTTGCTGAATATCTCCAGAGAGAGAGAGAGAGAGAGAGAGAGAGAGAGAGAGAGAGAATCTTTCTACAAATGAAATCCTAAGTCCAGAAGGCATCACTGGAGAATTTCATCAAATGCTTAAAGGAGATGCAATATCTATTATTTACACATTCTTCAAAAATCCAAAAAAAGAGGAAACACTTCTTATCATATTTAACAAGTGAGTATTTCTGTGAAACCCAACCTAGACAGTGACATCATAAGAAACAAAGTTTGCAGATATGTATTCTTTATGAATTTACATGTGAAAATCTTCAATAAAATGCTTACAAACTGAATCCAGGAACATATTAACAGAATAATAAAAGAGTGAGATTTATTCCAAGAATGCAATGTTTGCATAAATATAGAAATTAAATAAGGTAACACACCAGTTAGCATAATAAAGAATAAAACTAGACATGGTGGCCTACACCTTTAATCTCAGAACTCTGGAGACAAAGCCAAGCAATTTTCTGTGAGTTCAAGACTACCATAGTCTCTATAATAAATTCAGGAAGGCCAAAGTTGTATAGTGAGACCTTCTCTCAAAAACTTAAACAAACAAAAAGCTAAAATAATAATTAACCATATCATCATTCCAATACATACATAGAAAAGAATTTACCAAAACCTACATTCTTATACTAAAAAACCATTGCTAAACAAGGAAGTCAAAGGGAATTCCTAACTTCACAAAATTAGAAAAATCACACAGTTGATATAATATTGACTAGAAAAACATATACTATGAAAAATACTGATCACTGTCTTTCTAAGAAGACAAGAGTGTGTGCTTCACCACATCAGTTGAACAGCCATGAAACCCGAACAAACTTTTTCTTGGTTATTAAGGCCACTCTTGAGATGTAAAGACTTCAAATATACCTCTACAATATGGTGGCAAGAGTCAGATGTGACTTTGGAGAATGTAAATATGGCTTCTTCAAACAAGTGTGTCTTGTGAATAGGAAAGATATAATCTATTTTAGTCTCAATATGAAAATATAATCAATGTATCATCAATAATATTTTGTTCTATTACATATTGCATAACACTTGGATATGATATAAATTGTTAATTTGTTGGGGGGGTCTTTTTGAGACAGGATCTCCCTGTAGCCCCAGCTGTCCTGGAACTCACTATGTAGACCAGTCTGGCCTTGAACTCACAGAGATCTGCCTGCCTCTGCCTCCCAAGTTCTGGGATTAATTTTATGTGTATGAGTGTATTGCCTGCACCTGTGTTGTACAATGCCACGGAGGTCAGAAGAGGGCTTTGGATTCCCCTGGAACTGGAGTTAAGGACGGTTCATAGCCACCATGTGGGTGCTGGGAACTGAACCCAGGTCCTCAGCAAGAGCAATTTTCAATTTCACTTGTTTCTTTGGTTTATTTTTTTCAGTTTTAATATAGCTTCTAAAATGATTTAAGTTCCTTGTGTGACTTACATTATACTTCTGTTGAGAGAGTCATTATGCTTTCTCAGTATCACCAAATCACATGGCTGCAGACGTAAGACACTATCAGGATCAAGATGATTCTGCATTCTCCATAGTTGTGGACATACAGTCACACTTGTAGCAAAACCTGAACCTCACCATGTAGATATAATGAATAAGCAATTCCACCATACAGAAGATCTGGTCTACAAAAAGTAGACCAGAAGGAAATTCTTTAAAAATGTATGTCTTTCCCTAGCTGAGGGGCTAACAGCAACAGATATTTGTTTGGAGGAGAGTCAATTTTCTTTAAGAGTGCACCCCCTACTCAGCTGACCCCACTCTAGTGGATGACCACATATGCAAGCATATATAAGGAATACAAATTGGACATCATGGACTTTAAAAACCACTGAAGACAAAACTAAGGTGAATAGGGAAGGTGGGGTTGCCTGGGAGGAGTTGAGTAAAGGGAGTGTGATAAAAATATATTGCACGAAATTCTCAAAGAACTAATAAAAATTTTAAATGCATGTCTTCTAATGCAGAGTAGATGAGGGCGGCAACAGAAAGCTTACACAGTGAAACGGCAGAGGTACTGGGCTGAAAAGAATCTAAAAGACAGAAATTAAGAGAGTTTGCATGAAAACCAGCATTGTATTTGAGTTCAAAGGTAAGTATTACCTATATATATCATAGAATAGTGTACAATTGATCTTGCTTAATTTTTTCAACCTCATTTACATATGTCATTTTCAAATGCAAATTACAATGCAAGACAGAAGAAAATACCATTTTGTGCTAAACTGGGCATGGAAATTAAGCTACAAATCTTTCACTCTGGTTTAAGACATGTTGGGCAATATCGGTAAAGGCGTATAAAAGAAAAATGCTTATATTATCATAAGTTTTGTCAAAGACAGCTAAAACAGAAAATCAAAGTTTTAATCTCCCAAAATGGTGTCTGTTGGAAGATAGCTGTCCACATATAATTATGTCACAGACCAGAAAGAGAAGTTTCAGGAAGTATTCATCAGCAGGAAAGGGAATGAGGGAAATCCTATGACAGTGGCAAAGAGAGAGACAAAAGCTGGGATAGGGAATATCTTCTGCAGGGAAGGATTTCCTATTTGTTTAGAAAGATTGCCACTGGGTTTCTAAGGCATTTTCTTACTCCAATTAGTCTTATTAAATATTTGTATACACTACTCTATTTTTAAATAAATCTTATGTTCTAGTATATCCTTTTTAAGTTAATAGCATTTTCAGGGAAATAAGCTACAAAACAAGAAATTTTATTTAAGTGTTATGACTAGAATATCACTTGTTGCCTTTTGTTGTAAAGAAGGCAAATTCTAGCTTCATACTGGACAGATTTTCTAGAGTGTCACTTCTTATAACAAAATTATGATAATGTAGTTTGATTTTAATTGGAAAAATAAACTCAATACTACAAAATTCAATTATACTTTCAGTGCAAACTGGTAACTGCTATGTCTTGAAAGCATCTGTTCCCATAGTTAATTAAACTTGACTTTCACATGGTCGAATCCTGCCAACTGAAGTTTCCAAATCATTTCCCTTTCCTAGGACTGTCTGCGCTGGAATCACAGCCCCTTTTGTTTTGCTTACATTGTTTTATAATAAAAAGCAAATGAGTTTATTCTTGAGGAGTAGAAAGTAAAGAGCAGTGTCCTTATGCATAAAATAAATGAAAAATGATGCCCATTTCAGGATTTCATCCCTGTAGCCACATCTAAGTGTGGAATTTATAAAGAATTTCCAGCCCAGTTTTTGAAGTATGACCATCTCGTGACACTTTCCTGATTTATTTTGTTGTTGTAGGAGGGAAAAATATATGTTTCATTGCTTTCTGGAGCATAGATAGCTCTTACATTGAATAATCTCTTCTGAGATGTTGACAAGATGTAGAAAAGAAAACTGCCCAACATAAAATGTTTCCCTTAACTCTCAGAGGCTTTTTTTTTTTTTCAAAGTAATGGGATTATTAAAATATTTCCAAACATGAACAAATACATATGAAATCTCATCTTGCTCCATATTTTACTACAAAGAATTTTTCTTTTGTTCAAAATGCAAATGGTCACTGGTTCATTTTCTCTCACCAGGGACGGTTATGTCACATCCCTTGACTAATACACATGCATTTGCCACTAAAAGACATTTTAACTGAGAGCTGTCACATCCGTCATCTCCACCCGGCCTGGTAAAAAATTTTATCTGCCGTCTTGAATTAATTTCAGCTTGCCTGAGCCCAGCAGGGGAGAGTTGAGGGTTCAGTGAAATGTGCCATTTTTAAAAGAATATTGTAACAAGTTCCTAATTTAGAGTTTTCTTTCTTCTCCATCTAATTTTTTGTTTCATATTATTTAAAAAATGATACAATGATATATCTACTAGAAAGGAAAAGAATCATGAACAAAAAAAATTATTCTGTGATATTATCCTGAAGAAACATTTTTTTTTTTGCTTTGCTCTTTTTTTAAAACCAATTTCCTAATTAGCTGTAACCTCGCCTGCACAGTATACAATTAAGAAGCAAACAGTTTGATTTTTAAAAAAAAAAAAAGGAAATAAGATCCTTACTATTTATTTGTGATTGAATAACAAAAAAAAAAAGAGAAAAAAATAAGACAAACAACAAAGGCTAAACATCAAAGTATTTAGTACAGTTCACATCTGGGACAAAACTGAATGAAATCAAGTCAGTAATGTATTCTTAAAGCTGTCATTCAACAGTTTGCTTTCCAGGCAGCTAACACAGCTATTGGAAGGTGAGGAAGTTCAAGCTGTGAGTTGGGTAAAAGGGTGTCTGAGGCTAACTAATGCCAACAGAAGCATCTAAATCTCCCATAAGCCACTACTGACCCATGGGAATACAAACCCCTTAACAAGTACTCCAGGCACACGTGCTATCTTACAGCTTCTGAGTGGACGTTTCTAAGCCTGGCAATAACTCCCAAGAAACTTTAGAAAATGCTGATATAGATAATAATTTTCCAAGCCAATATTACTTCTGTGTATCGAATAATATAATCTACATACATTTGTTTGTGGAATACCATGAAAATACACGTTGTCTCTGACTTTTTGATAAAGGAACTTAGAGTGAAAAATTTCAAACTTAAATCAGAAGGAATCAGTATAAGCATTATTGTATAAGTCTAATTCAAGCACCAATTTTCTCAAATATTCTGTTAAAAATCTCAGGATAGGATTCAATGGTTGTTTTACTGTGGGGTTTTTTTCTTCTTGTTTTGTTTGCTTTTGTTTTATTGTGAAGATTGAAAACATTGAAATATTTACTTATACTTAAATAAAAATTTAAAATTCTCTATTAGTTTTAATTTATTGACTACAGAGGAAACACAATAGTGTTCTAAATAGATATCCTTAAAACTTACGATTTCAGCCATCTGCCAAGTTTACTGCTATTATTATAAATCCGTATTTAAATGACAATAAACTCACTTTCTGACAGGAATTAGTCATGCTAGGACCTGTGGATGCACTGCCTTCTGCCCAGGCCATGGAACTCTGTGTGAAAAGTGCAAGGCTGTTTATTTGTTCAAACTGCATGGGGTGAGAGGGCAAGAGCCTGGAGTCCTTCAAGGTGTGTCAAATTCAACCGATCATTTTTACTTTTAGTCATGTTTGTATGAGAGAAGGCAGGAATATGTATTCATAATGCCACAAGTTCTCTCTAACTTCTACCATCCTTCTTAGATGAATTTTTGAGCAGCCAAAGAAAAGATGATTCACCAGTCTGCATAAATATTGTCTGAATACTTGACACAATAAAATTTAAGGAAAATATGAGGTTTAGCACTGGTATTTTGCTAAATCTCCATTTTGATATTACAAAATTATTTTATAAATTACACATGAAAAGAAAGTACATAAAATATGATATACACAGGAAATATTTCTATTATATGAAACATTTAGATTTATTGTAATAATATTTGTTCTTTAAAGTGCTTGTAAAATATATTTAACAATGAAATTGTAAACATCTTATTTTAGGGAGAACATAATTATACAGCATCATTGGTGATAGAACAATGCCTGATTTTGTATGACCCATTGTACACTGAAAATAAACACTAAAAATTATTTGTCATTGATACAGGAGAAATAGCTCAGTGGTTAAGAGCACTGGCTGCTCTTGCAGAGGACCCCAGTTCAATCCCCAGAACCCACATGGCAGCTAGCAACCATCCGTAACTCCAGTTCCAAGGGATTCAATGCCCTCTTCTGACATCCGTGAGTATTGCACTACACATGCACTTACATGCAGGCAATACAGTCATACACATAAAATAAAAAATGATACAAATAAATAAAATATTTTTTAAAATTTGTCACTAAATTTACATCCTTAGAATCTCCATCAAATGATCACTGGTGGATCACATGGAGACTACCTCAGGTAGATTAAATAATCCACCCCATGTTATAAGACCAAAAATTTCTAAAGTAGGAAATGATTTCAGGGTTTCCAGGAATAACATCAAGAACAGTGGATACTAGATGACACAGAAAGTGAACAAGAGCTTGCTAAATCATGCTTTATAAATAAACTAAAAGGGAAGCTAGAATGCTTCTTGCTAACTTAAATCCTAATCTAAGCAGCTGTTTATTACATGCATAGTCCAAAAATTAGTGCAATGCACTGTAGATTTCCTAAATGCATGCTGTATTTTAACCGTTTGAATGCCTGAATTCTATGATTTTCTTTAAATGTATTATGCTTTTGTAATGTCATCATTTGAAGCTTTTAAGTAAAGATAATGCCAGAAATGACTCCAGGTAATGATTGATAATCTTGTTAATAATTCCCTACATAATCAAGATATTGCTCTTTGTAGATATTATAATCAAAATGATGCTTAATCTTGTTTCAACAGAACCTTCTACCAATTGAACTCTGAGAGAAAATTATCTCCATAGAGCAAACTCATCTTTTATCAACTATTGCTGTATGGTTATGCCTCCCAATTTTCCTCAGAGCTGGTTTGGCTCTTCTGCATGCAGAAAGGAACTGCTTCTGACAGAGGAATTGCCATTCCCCCTTGCTCCACCCCCTGGATCTATTTAAATTCAAACATGCACAGCTCATGTATAAGCAAACAGGTGCAGGGATCAGGCTGCCAAACCCTGAGCAGGCAGGAGGTACATGTGTATCTTGCTGATTGTGACGTGCTGCTGATAGAAGAGGACAAGCCCAGACAATAGAGAGGGTCAGTAGGTGGCTCTTTGATTTTCTGGCTTCCTGACAGGACAGCAGGCTGGGAGGCTTCAGCCTGTACATTTGCTAATGTCTTCTTTCCTATAACATTTAAATTGTATGAATGAACTTTTTAAAAGACTTACACAGTGATTTCTTACTTATTTTATTTGTGTGTGTCTGTGTGTGTGCGTTTGTATACGTTCTTATTTTATTTGTGTGCATGTGTTCTATGTATATGTTTGGGTATACATTTGTGGATGTGGACGTGAATTCATTTTAGCTTGTAGGTATCCATGTGGAGGCCAGATATTGAAATAAGTGTCTTCCTCAATAGATTCTCACTTTATTTTATCATTTTATTTTATTATTATCAATGTATTTTCTATTTATCAGTGCTTTTCATTGGTTGACTGCTTGTTTGTTTTTGTTTTTTATTGAGGTAGATTCTCACCATGTAGCCCTGGCTGGCCTGAAACTAACAGAGATCTGTCTGTCTCCCCCTCCTAAAGTCTAGGATTATGTATTTAAACTATCATACTTGACTTCCATTTTATTTTTGAGGAAAAAACCCTTCTATTGAATCTGTAGTTCACCAATTTGCCTAGGCTGGCTAAACAGAGTCCCCAGGCCTGAAATTCACAGAGATTTGCCTGTCTCTGTTTCCCAAGACTGGTTAGAGATGTGTACCACCTCTAGATTTTATAGGTGGTTGAGATCAAACTTAGGTCCCCATGTGTATGGCAATCACTTTACCCAATGAGCTACCTTCTCATCCTGCAACTGTGCTTCCTAATCATCACTTTCTGCAGATAATTTCTTGAGAGTAATGCCTAAACATTTAACAACACTAAGTTCTTATCCACTGCCCCATCTTCCTCCTGATAGTCATTGAACAAATATCAATCATATCTGTATACAGAAATGAATGTGTGCAATGAGGTTTTTAAATTATTTTAAGCCATCAGAAAGTGCCAATTAGAATGAAAGAACTGTATCCTAGTGTTTACTCTGAAAATAGAATTGATCCTTTATATCAATACCTAAACTAATGTGTTTATGCCATATTTATTTCATATCCCTCCATCAATTATCTCTTTCACTTGTTCTGTATGAAAGACTGAAATGACATTTAAGGCCCCAAACAGTGATCTCTTAGTATGTTTAATTTTTTAAAATCCATCATGGCATAGTTCAGCCAATTTTTAGGTTATTGTGGTAATATCATGAAATGTGTTAAGAAATATTTTGTTAATATTTAAAAATAATGCCCTCCTTAACTTTATACAGCTATTGGAGTTTTTATGTCTCATGAAAAATAAGCATATCAATATATGAGAATATAAGTATTCAGAAATAAGGTATGAGAAATCAAATCTTTAAATGTAAACATAAGTAATAATTAGCCATAATTGTTAGAGCCAAAATTCTCAATTTTCAAAAATACCCATGCCTAATTGATAGGGTCTTGCAATATAGATTTGACTGGCCCAAACCCCAGGCCTATCGTCTCAATATCCAAAGTATATTCTACTATATGTCATTAAACCCAACTTTAGACAATTCTCTGGAATCAGTACACAAATTATTATTTTAGTGGCTTTTTAAGAGATTTTGAATCACTTGTACTTAAATCTTCCTTGAATAAGTCTCACCATATTAGAATACGTGGTCTCTGCATGGTCCATGCAGCTGCATACAACTGGCTGGGGTACAGCACGCTTTACCTCTCTGCTATGAGGAACAACTAAAGCAACTTCCTGTTTTAATAATCAGTTTAAACCTAAACACCTTCATTCAATACAATATTAATATTTTAATGTAAACAGTAAAAGATATTTTTACCAAGGCCACTGACAGCTTCCTATCATGAACCTTACTTTTACATTTTGACCAATTAAAATAAAACAAAGAGATGATCAGAGATGGAGCTAGTCTCCATTTCATCAGTATGAGCTCTACCTAGCAAGGTGAGAAAATTATTAATGATTTCTGACATGTGAAGACTAAGAATGAAACATCTAAATTTATTCCCCAACACTTTATCTTGAAATTGATGAAATGAAACTTCTTTACACCTTTCCCCATATATATATATATAACTATATATGTATATAGTTTACATACATAAGAATACTGTAAGTTTAGTAGGAAGAATTCTGTTCACTGGGTAAATCGTATATGCAATAAGTTCTCAAGAAATCTAAAGTTCATGAAGTCAAGAGGTTCATCAACAAAATAGACTACAACATCTGTCCATCAGATTTTGCAGGTGACAAAGGAGACCTTGAGAAGGATATGTGAGAAAGGAGGGGTTGAGGAAGGAATTATTATTTCAGTATCACCTTGGGTTATATTTATGATGGAAAGAAAAAGTAAGACAAAATATTTTAACAATTATGAACAACCACAGTCCAGAATTAAACATCAATGCAAATATGAGATTAAGGGACTTATCTCTGCAGAGAAAAAACTTTTCTGACAAAGATTATGAAAGGAGACATACTTGTACATAAACAAGATTGAATAAGCTTATGTATGTCACTGGTAGTCAAACATTGAATGTCTTCTCTTTGTAAATGATAGACAACATCATTCAACAACCAATGTGTCATAGAAAAAGTAAACTTCTTATCTGTAGTTTACAGGATGGAACTGAATATCAGGTATTTAGAAAGAAGAGCAGATAGATGACACTAGGAAGAATCTAAATGTGCCTGTCACAGGAGGACACCGACTAATCGCTATTAAAAAATGGCAGAAAGTCATTAATGTTAGCGAAAGACTAATTAAATATACAGAATTTACAGAATTGGCGCTATTGGTTTCAAACAGGGGAAATACTCTTGATTTCTTATTTTCTTTATTTAGGTTAAATTCATACAGTTCTTCATTCCAGTAATATTAAATACAGCAGAGGCAAGAGGCAGTATGCTGTGCCAATTTTATAATGGGTAGAAAGTATCACACACAAAGTGATGTCTGACACTTTAAATGGATGAATTATATGGCATGGGAACTCAATCACGATAAAATTGTTAAAAAATGGCATTGGTTAAGCGAGTTGCAAAATGGTTAAAAAGCAACACAGCTAGAAGTTTGCTTCTGTTTGTGGCTCATGTGCATGTGTTAAAACATTGTCCAGATGAAGTAGGTTTCTGGGTTCCAGTTTGTGGAAACTCTACTTAAGTCACTTCTTTTTGCTGGTCTTATTCTCTTTTCTACTGTGTACAATGACGGAACATGTGGAGAATGTTGTAAAAATAGTGTTAACTGCAACATGGCCCTATGTTAGGGTGAGACCAGAGCTCAGTTCTTTATGTCCAGGTGCCTAATGTGTCTGACTTCAGTCTCTCAGAACAAATAGTTTGCTTTCCTTTCCTTTTATGGCATGGTCCATGCTCCATTTCGTTCTCTTGAAATGCATGTGCAGAATGGTAGGCAATGTGCACTTAGACCACACCCACAGGTGAAAAGGAAGGGATGGAATCTGCTTTGCACTAACCCCCTGTGAACTTGATCCAAGAAGGACATAGCTGCTATTTGAGCATTTATTTTGTATTCCAAGGTTATAAGCATCAGGCTTCAATAGCAAAGACAGCAGAGGTCCTTAGGACTAGGTTATCACATATTTAGTTCTCCCCAGAAAAACAAAACTTGACAGGAAAACAAAGACCTTTCTCTGACCTGATATGTCTGTTTTCATGTGAGTTTTTTTCTTGTTCTGTAAAAATATAATTAAGTATACTTATTTATACGAGTGTGTTCCCACTATACAGGTGATCTAGAACATATAGCAAGAATTTATGACTTTATCATATATTCAGTAAATAAGTTGATTCTTTCTGAAAATTCATCTTGAAGTGTCTAGAATTAGACATGTGTGTTCTAAGACGCTGAATGTATATAAGAACGTGGAATTCCTAATGGACTTTCTGTATAAATAATGCAGGGAAGACAGAAGTGAAGTAGAGAGGGAGCTCTCCAGATTTTTGTAATTCTTTTCCAGACACTTTCACTTTCTTGATGTTGAGTTTATTCTCCTGCACACGTGTGCTATCGGAACCTGCACTTGGAAATAAGCATGCACTCTTCAGTCACTTTGAGACTATACTCAATGAATAATTTGCCAGCTTGTACCATAAGTAAACAAGGAGTCTGATATTCAGGCATGGGGATAAGGTATTAGCACAATTCGTACAATAGATTTTTACCTAAAGATCAGCAAAAATGAAAAATCATTCCAGGAGCCTGTTTGGTCTGCCTCTAATTTATCATTGCTTACATCTCTTGCCTGCCATCAGAACCCAATTCATACATTATTGTCCCAAGCCTGTCACTTCCTGGACTGCTTTTTAATCTTCCTCTCTGAATTACACCCAGAAAGGTCACTGCTATCCAATTAGAACCTTATCAAAGATGCACATGCAGTCCAGATTCACACTTATCAAGAATGGGTCATAAATCCACAAACAGCACATCACAAAGTACCATTAACATAATGAATAACGGAGATGGGGATTTTAAAAAGCGACAAAACACCTGTGTGTTTGCCAGCCTTTGACTCCCTTCTTTTAGGAATCATGAAAAATGAATAACTAGAGGACACTTGATAGGGTGGGCGATGGACAAGATGAGAAATCCAATACAGCAGTCATCTCCAAGAGCATCATCAACAGTGGGTTGTTTGTCCGAAAACATGTATGTCTGTGGATAATGACTGACTATAAAACAAGCGCACCTATTAGGAACTTATTATGATGAGCTTGGCTGGTTGCAACACAGTTAAATATGTGCAGTTTATTACTTTCTATTCAGACTTTAATCCTTATGCATCTGGAATAATATTACAGATTAATTTAGTTAATTTCAGCAAAAAGTTGCAAACATTTTTCTACTTAATCCTGAATTATCATACTGGCTCATAATTTACTTTAAAATGACTGTCTTTTTTGATCTAAAGAGTGAAAATCCCACATAAAATTATTCTAGCGTCTCTGTACATATCTTACTATTCAATACTCATACAGTATTTATTTTAAACAGGGAAAAATAAATAAATAAAAATTTATTATACAAAAGGATTTATTATTCTAAGAGGTAGAAAAAATGCTTAATTTTCTTGTGATAGAAAACTATCAATGAATTAAATTATTTATAGCAAATTAAACAATTGTAGAGAAATGTTAGTTACGTTAAAAAGGCACACCAAATTGGGAGTCTGGGCTACATGTTAAACTAACATTTATGTTCACTTTGATCACAGAGATTTGGAGGACAAATGAAAGAACAAGTGGTTAACATTGCAACCGAGAGTCAGAAACTCCAGTAGAACCAGCTGTGACACACAAGCACTCTACTGCCAAGTGTTTGAGATATACTTTGTCTATTTGTTTAGTGTCCTGTTTTCCAGGGGGTCAGTAATGCATATTTCTATGAATGCTGACCCATGCATACTATACAGTCATTATTTAACATATTCTGATCAGTACAAATTTAGTATCAAATTTCACAATATGAATAAAGTAGCTCTCTCCTGACCTCTTCAGTGTTCTGTATGATGAACTGAGTGTCTCTATCCCGAGTTCTCAGCAAGGGTTTAGTTTACCCAGGATCTAGTTAGACATTTTATTTAAAGAGCAATATCTATATTCTATTCTCAGATCTAAAATATTTCATCACCATCTGAAAAACTAATCTGCTTTCAGAAAAAATTATATACCACAGTAAAAGTGAAGACTTTCTGTTAAGGCACTCCAAGGTCATGCTGTTGACAAAAGCATTTGCACTCTGTCAGGAAGCTCTCAGTTCATGTTTAACAAGCGGAATGTAATTGTGCATTTATGGAAGTTACAATGACACACACACACACACACACACACACACACATACACACACACAAGCTGTAGAGCACTGTGTATCTGCCACCGACCAAGAAAGGGCCAAGAGCCACCCTCACCAGTTCCCTTCCTGCCACTGGTGTCCAGGAGGGTTTCCACTTCCAGTTGGTCTGAGGAAGAAGTACAGAACATTCTTTTTGTTGTTGTTGTTGACAGGCATGTCATCTATAACTTAGGCTCTGACATGTGGAGTTGTCAGAATTTTCCTTGATGGGGAAATGATTGACCTTTGTTCATAATTATCAAAACAAGGGGAGGAAAAGCGACGAGGGAGGCAGCTGCCACTGCGGCTGTTGTCCAACATGAGAAACAGTGGGGACTAAAGGTCTTTCCAAGCCTAAGCACGGAAGACTCTGGCTGCCTAAACAAATGCAGAGCTTTCCTGGGCAGCACAAAGTGATAACAACACCAGTGTTCTCCTAAAATTCTTGTGCTGTGAGGAAATATTGATATTTTTAGCTAGTAACTGTTAAGTAATGGAACGGACTTCACATTGCTGCATTATGTGTTCTACAAAGGTTCATAAACAAACTTCAGGCAGTAAATCACATTTTCATAAGTCAGCTCTTAAGTTGTCAGACATAAAATGGCAAGAGTGTTTATTATTAATACATGGCAGGGAAGGTGTTGGTTTGAGGGACTATTCCAAGGACAATCCATTATGTGACTTAACTCTATAATCACAGAATAAAACACCTTGAAGCAGTTTTTAGAATATTTTTGTCTAGTACTACATAATGCAATGTCAGGAAATTATTTAAAGAACTATAACTTTTTGCATTTGTATATTTGTATAGTGTATATACATATGTGTATGCATGTTTGCATATGTGTAAGGACAAGTTTGTGTGTACAGGTGTGTGCATGTGTGTGGACATACATGTAGAGGTGCAAAATTGATATATGGTAACTTCCTTGATCACTGAATCTGACTAATCTAATTAGCCAGCTTCTTTTGATGGTCCCCATCTTTGCCTCTATAAAACAGGGTGTGGCTGCCATGTCTGCCTGGTTTGTACTTGTGTAGCGGTGATCTGAACTCCAGTCCTCATACTGGTGTAGCAAACACTTTACCCACTGAGCTAAATCCCCAACCCCAAGCTAATTCTTTTCTGTTTGTTTTGTTTAAATCAGGCAGTGGGAAGCTGCTTGATTATACTCTGTAGTGTTGAGATTGAGCAGATTAACTCTCAGGAAAATTTTGAATGAAACCTTTTAACATTTTTCTATATTGCTATTCCTATGAGTCTCTACAATCATATTTTTCCTATAAATTCAGAGATTAGAACAACATAGGCTACTACACCTGATCAAATCACCTATAATAAAATATGCTTTTGTAAAGAATTCTAACACCACAGCAGTTTTAAATACATACTAACTCGCTGTATTAGTTGCTTTTCTGTAACTATGGTAAGACATCATGATCAAGGGAACTTAACAGAAGGAAGAGTTTGAGCTTACAGTTCCAGGGGTAAGAGTCCATAATGGTAGGAGAGGCATGGCAGCAAAGGTGACCAGAGTAGAAAGCCTAGAGATCAAGCCTTCAGGCAGGCACAGGAAGCAGAGAGAGACAGGAAATCCAGAGAAGCTTAGGAATACTCAAAGTCTGACAGCAGTGATGTGCTTCCTCCAGCATGGCCACATCTCATAATGGTTCCCTAACCCTCCCCAAACAGCACCACAAAATGAGTTCAAAATACCAATTACTTGAACCCTATGGGTGACATTCTCATTCACCACATTCCACTCCTTGGCTCCCATTGGCTAATAACCATATAAAATGCAAACGCGTTTAGTCCACATTCAAAAGTCCCAATAGTCTTTACCATTATCAGGACTTTTCAAAGTCCAAAGTCCAAAATCTTTTCTGAGACTCAAGGCAATCTTTTAACTACAAGCTCTTTTAAAATCAAAAGGCAAATTACATACTTCCAACATACAATGAAACTAAGAACATATTCCCATTCCAAAAGGGGGGAATAAAACATTTTCTTGATTGCTGAGTGATGTGAGAGGGTCCAGCTCATTGTGAGCGGTGCCACCCCTAGGCCGGCGGTCCTGTGTTGTATAAGAAAGCAGGCTGAGGGGCTAGAGAGATGGGTCAGCAGTTAAGAGCACTGGCTGCTCTTCCCAGCACCCACATGGTGGCTAAAACCCATGGTATTATATGATGCAGGTGTACTTACATACATGCAGGCAATACACTCATGAACATAAAATAAGAAAAACAAATAAAATATTTGAAATGAGAAAAAATAAAATGGGCTGAGCACAGGCCAGAAGAGCAAGCCAGTAAGAAGCCTACTCCCATGATTTGTGTTCCAAGTTCCTGTCCTAAATTCCTCCCTTGGCAACCCTTCATGATGGACTGTGAGGTGTCAGTCAAATAAACCCTTTTTCCCCCAAGTTAGTTTTGGTCAGTGTTTTTAATCACAGCAGTAGAAAGTAACTAGGACACACATATTATAGTAACGTACTAATGGCTTTGTGTTTTCCAAAGCAGGGCAAGGTTGAGTTGTTTTGTTGTGATGTTTTTTGCCTTTTTCATAGCTAGACAATTATAATCTTATATTACTTGTATGTTTTCTCCTATGTAAGTGTGGATGCCTGCAGTTGACCTAGTCCTACTAAATCTATATTTGTTCCTCTTACTACATATTGTGATTGCCTGCTTTTGGTCACTTAAAGTCACAGCATAAAACATAACACAGGCACAATCATTCTAAATCTTTCATCTCTATTATTAGTCACAGTGCTGACTTAAACTATGATGGAACTTCATACAAGGTTTACATATTTTATTTAAAAGCTTTTAGACAGGATATTTCATTTATCTATTAACTCATATAATGACAGGAGCTTATGTTAAATATAGCCTCTGCTGTTTCCCTGGTATGAATATGTATTTTTTTGGAACTCTAGATGCACCAAGATTCTGTTACATGCATTTTTCTTTTTTTAAAATATTTTATTTATTATTTTTATTTTATGTGTACGAGTGTATTGCCTGCATGTATGTGAATGCACCCATGTCGTGCAATGCCACGGAGGTCAGAAGAGGGCGTCAGATTCCCCTGGAATAGCCGCCATGTGGATGCTGGGAATTGAACCCGGGTCCTCTGCTAGAGCAGTCAGTGCTCTTAACCGCTGAGCCATCTCTCTAGCTCCTACATGCATTTTTCATTGGAAAAGAACTCTACAACTCTCTCATTGTATTGAAAGTGTTATGTCATCTAAACTATTATTTAGAAGAAATTCCATAAGCTGTATCATACGTAGTTTGCAAAATAAGAATATGCAGCAGAAACTACGGTATATTTTACTATTATTGTTAAGCAATTAATAGCATTTTTACAAATTAGAATCACAATCACTATGGATCATAGAAGTTCAATAGATTATGATGTGTTTCAGCACAAGAAAGCAGAGAGCAAATAAAAACGAGGGAGAAACTAATTGCTTATAGCATTAGTTTGAAGAATTAAACCACACCTTCCAATAGACATCATAACAAAAGTTAAAATGGCTGAATCACAATGGGAAATTCTAAATATATGACAAGAAGGAAAGTCCTCGATAGTCAGACAGGAGTCAAAGTTATCTTAGCTTTTTCCAATTTTCCCTGGAATTTAGAGTACCAGGTTCATTGAAAATGTTTTGTTAAATATAACTGTTATTTCTTGGGAGAAATTCTACCGTAGTTTCTGTCAAGATCACAGGACTGTTGATACAAGGACCAGCAAGCAATGATAAATAAATATAAATGGTTGTATTTCATTCATGATCTTTTTAACTTATGCCTCTATAATAGAGTAGAATACAAATCTGTCCACATTAACTCACTGACAAGTGACTTAGAGATGGGCAAACAGCCATTGAGAGGGCTGCTCTAAACATGAACTTACTTAGACTCAGTGTCTTGTAAATTCAGAATTCCTGTAAATTAGGAGAGGACTTTCCCTCAATAGCAATGAGAATTAGGCCATAGGTTACATGACTTTTTATCACCACTGTTATTTCTCAAGTAGCCGAAAAGAAAATATAAATATAAAGAAATTCAAATCTCCTAAGGTATCATACATGCAGTATCATTTAATCTCAGTCTCTTGAATTTCATTGCTTGGGAACAACTCAGAAAAAAATATTAAAGTTTCTTTAAAGAATAGTACATTATTCACTAATTTAGTAAGAATAAAGACTATTCCTACAATTCATTTTTATACTAGCAAATATTATAGCTTCTTGGCTTTTCTTATTCATAGAGAGAAGTACATTAAGATATGAATTAAAAAGAGTAACCTTCCCTAACAAAGAGAAATATATACTTCAATGAAATGACAAGACAAAACAATATAGAAAATGAATAGAAACTAATATGGAAGTAAATAATGAGAGTCTAAAATAAAACTTCTAAGCCTGATACAGGGGTGATAATAATCCATAATTTTGTGAAGTAAAAATTTTAAAGCTCTGGTCTGTTTTCAGTTTTACTTTCTCCTTAGTTACGAATAACATTGCAGTTAGGTGTGGTAGCACACACATTTACTCCTACCACTTTTAGTGACACAGAGTAGTAAACTGCTCTTTGTGATTTTTATTTTTTTTAAAAAAATCATTAAATACATGCAATTCGTTGTAGAATCCTACATGTGTGTTTTTATTCAAATGTTTGAACTATTCAAAACTGATATTTTTCTTGGTTGTTTCAATGTTCCTAATTGAGGTAACTGATTTTCCTATAAGTCAACGCTCATTGTTAGTGCCACAATAATTTTAACAATGGAATGATGCAATTCTTAGAAATACAGCCTAGGCTTCATAGCATGGTTACCTTGAAAATTACACATTTATGATTGTCTCTTTCTCTGTCTCACCTCTCTCTCTCTCTCTCTCTCTCTCTCTCTCTCTCTCTCCCCCGCTCCATCATTATCCCCTCAAAACTTACTAGTAGGAAAAAGGAATTTTATTCCATGACCCTTCTTTGCATTTCTACTCTCATTTTCATGGCTTTGTACTCTCAAAATGTAAAATTGATTTGTATAGCATAACTACTATACATTATACATCACAAGATAAGAGGTAAGATGTTAAAAGTTATATATAGTGTAGGGGGTTGGAGAGACTGCTCAGCAGTTAAGAACACTGGAGGTTCTTGCAGAAGACCCAGGTTCAATTCCTAGCACCCATATGACAGCTAATAACTGTCTGTAACTCCAGTTCCAGGGGATCCGACAGCCTCTTCTGTCCTCCGCGGGCATTGCATGACACGGGTGCACTTACCTACATGCAGGCAATACATACATACACACACAAAAAAAGATAATAAATTAAAAAATTAAAATAAAAAAGTTATACATAGGAGTTAGAGAGATGCCTATGGATCAGGGATAAGAGCACTGGCTGCTCTTGCAGAGTACCCAGGTTAGATATCTGGCCACCCACACAGCAGCTAACAATCTCCTGTAGCTCAAGTTCTAAGGGATCCAACGCCTTCTTCTGGCTTATGACATGGGTGCACTTACACACAGGGAAAACACTCATACACATGAAATAAAAAATATATAAATTGTTTTGAAAAAGTTATATGCAAGTACCCATTCTTTATTATATCATATATAGTGTTCTAAAAGATGCATAAAGAAATATATCTCTTATCTCCTTATCTTTATCAACATGGTACATTTTCATAGCCTTTCATTTAGCACACTCTAACATAGAGAATTTAACTCACTTATAACATTACCATATAAAATCTCATTTATGCAACTTATTTAATTTTTTGGAATCGCACATCTTTTCATATTCTTCCTTTTCCCAGTTCCTCCACATATAGAAAACATTTTCAAAATCTAGGGAATAAAAGCTTCCTGTAATTGGAGTCAGAGGTCAAAAGAGATTTAACAACTGAGTGGAAATGTCTATTGGTCTCTTAGTACCATTTAAAAGTTTCAGATTCTGCAGATATGCAGCTCCCTTGGTGCTATAAAGGTACTTTGGACTGATAAAGCATAACTCAAGGGTGGCTATTTAATGAGGGTTTTCCCTTTGGTGCTAGTGAATTGTTTTAGGTATGATCATAATCATAGCTTTCCATATGCTGAAGCTCTTATACTTAGTTTGATGATAAACTTGAATCGAATAAAATTGGCACATTATACTTAAAAAGACCGTATTAATCAGAGGGAATTGCAGGAACATTGGCAACAGCCCTACGCAGGATCCTTTTGTTGCTTATCAGCCAATAATCAACAAAACGTCTTTAAGTACTCTGTCTTCTGGCTCAGTAAAATTAAAACTTCAATAAATCTTCTGACAGACACTATCACAGCATGATTAAACACCATCATTCAATACACAAGAGTTGAATAGAAAAACCACAACTTTAAATAAGCCATACTTATTCTTATGGTTTGAATTTGAAATTCCCTGTAACAGGCTGATGTATTTGAATACTTGGTTCCCAGAATATAGCATTATTTGGGGAAAGCCCTTGAACCTTGAGGGTGTGGCCTGCCTTGAGTGAGGCAGATCTTTGAAAGTATACTTTGCTTTGGCTTAGATATGGCACTCTGTGATTCATTGTTTGGTTGTGGTGAGGAATTCTGACACACTCTTCCCACAGGGAACTAACCTCTTTGTCAAGCCTCCACACCACAATGATCTATAACTTCTGAAAATGTAAACCAAATTTTTTTTTCTTCTGATAAGTGGATTCTGGGAGGTATTTTGTAGATCAAGATTACAATATAGTTATTTTAATTCTTACAGCTATGTGATTGAGCCATAGAAATATATTGTCATATTGTACTTGAGAACATGCATTTCATAATCCCATTTAAATGTGTTTAAAAGAGCTCATTTCAACTGAATTAACTTAGTAATTTAGTAATTTAGTAATGCTCTCTTCATTATTTTGGGGTTTCATTTTGTTTTGGGTTTTGTTCTGTTTGTTGTTTTGAAAGACGATTCTCTATAGAATGGGTTGGTATTGACCTCACAGAGATCTTCCTGCCTCTGCTTCCCAAGTCCTGGGATTAGTGACATGTGCCACCATGCCTGGCTTTCTCATTATTTTCATGACAAGGTTATCAAAGTTTTTCTTTATATAAAACATTAAAATACAAAAAATTCTATAAATAATCTATCATAATGTAGTAATAACTATTCTCCGATAACTCAATATTTTCCTCACTAAATTATCAAATGTGATGAAGAACCTCACTTAATGGATTTGGCTAGCAAGTGAATTATAATGAAAAGCATTGAAACTATACTAAATTCATTCAAATTACTGAACTGAGCACTAATGGCTTTGCTAGGCATGCCAATGTGTTTTACAGGGGAAAAAAAGGTAATTTATTTTTTCTAACTCTTTATTTATTAAACTTAGATCTCATCAACAAACTACTTATTTTATATTTATTTACTTATTTGTTTCTTCTTGATTAATACAGGGCTCCTGCAAACTAAGCGGCCTGCCACTGAGTTATATCCCAGCTTCTTTTGTGGATACTTAATTAGTTTATTTAGTTTTTGAGATAGGGTCTCACTAAGTTACTCAGACTGGTCTTGAACTCTCTCTCCACATCCAAGGAAGTCCCTGAGATCACAACCCTCCTGCCTCCACCTCCTGAGTAGCAGAAATTACAGTCTGTGCTGCCAAGAGCCCTGAACAGCATTTCTATATTTATGAACCCTGAAGGCTATATTTCTTCTTATGTTCTTGGCAGTTGTAATAGGTCCTAAAGTATGAGCCTTTAAATCTCTTTTGACCATTGATGTTTTATTGTTCAGGAGTCTTTAACCACTAATGCAGCTATTTTGAATGTTCCTTCCAAGTGGGTCCACCTATGTAATTTCCAAGAGTACAGCCTGCTGGTGAAAGTTAAACCTGGTTCGTAATAACTCAATACCTTGAGGCCTAAAAGAGCCTACTTGTATTTAGCATCTTTGTTAACCTTCTCTAAAATAAGAAAAGACAGAAAATTCAAATGATTCCAACATAACTCTAAAGAAAACTCTGTTGGGGTCACGGGCAGGGAGCAAGGCCCAATCTTTCAACAAAAGATACAGTGTACATTTGTAGTTTCATCTAGTCAACAGACATGTAAAAGTAGACATGGGATTATAGAAGTTAAGATTAGTATAGTAGTTATTAGAGGTTGGGGAAATACAAAATTAAAAACCATGGTGAAGAAAAATAAATGAGAAAAGGATGTACTGATGAAATTCAAATCATAAGGTATAATGATAACTCAAAAGCTTGTACAATATAAGCATATATGCACATTCTCACAGAAATCCATGAATATACAAACTAGCAGGAAAATTAATCATTTCTCATATTTATACAAATTTTTACTAGTTTCTGCATTGATTCGGGAGGCAGTGAGGACAGAAGCTTCAGAATCGTACGGCTTTTTTTTTCTGGTTTATTTAATAATATATTCCTATCCTGGAGCTCAACCTGCTATGCACTAAGCATTCTGTAATCATTTGCTTAAATAAAACAAAAATGTTTATCTTTTTAAAACATTTCGAATTTTAATGACTAATAATGACTCCCATATATATA
>NW_008344194.1:1130841-1131077 GCF_000622305.1 Nannospalax galili | reverse complement strand
ACTTACAAGGCTCATCATCCATCACTACAAGGGCAAAAGAACCCAGATTCAAGATAACTAATTTGCATGAGGTCACAGAGCTCATAAGTCATCTATAGTAAATGGTTTATAGCTAGATTGAAAGGAAGACATTCATTCTCACTTTATCCTTTGGCTTAGCGTCTCAGTCTATAAGCATTCCATGGACTGGCGTTCTCTTGCCTAGGGTGACTGATATGTATATGTGTATATATATA
>NW_008344194.1:1119804-1128243 GCF_000622305.1 Nannospalax galili | reverse complement strand
GGAAAGAGCATCTATTAAATTTAATGGCAAGTAAGATTTTTTTAAAACAGTATTTAAGTGGCTGTATACAATAAAGGCCATCTTTATTTAAATATACTGCTTTAAAGAAATCAAGTTTCTAATCATCTTGCAAATAATACCTTTTTAACATAAGAGCCTCACAAAATTAATGATGAAAGATAATCTATAAGAAAAATATGCCTGAACCTAGAGACATGGCTCAGTGCTTTTGAGCACTGGCTGCTCTTGCAGAGGACCTGGGTTCAATTCTTAGCACTCAGATAGCAGCTAACAATATTCCTAACTCAAGTTCCAGGGGATCTGACAATCTCTTCTGACTTCTGTGGGCACTGCAAGGCATGGATACATTTACAAACATGCAGGCAGTATACTAATATACATTTTTTTAAAGTATGGCAGTGATTACATGAAAGGCAAGGAAAATTTAGGAGGATGAAGAGTAAGAGAAAATATAAATGCCAATGTAGAAAAGATGCAAGGACCTACTATGAATTAAGTTATGACACAAATGAGAGGCAACTAGATGAAGTAGATTAATAAATGAGACAGAGTCCAGCATTACGGTTCTTGAAACAAAGAAGTGTGTGCCTGTGAGAATAATTTTGAATGAAAGAAACTTTAGAGATGTGAAAATATTGCACTAGGAGAGCTCTGAGGGGAAGACGGGGCTTTTTATGGTCAACATTTCTACATTATTATTAATAATTCAAGTGAAAGAAGTTTCAAAACCAGAGTTACATGAAATATACCCCACAAAGATTCCAACAAGGAGAAAATAATTATGTGCCTTCATCTTCCTTCTTTCTCTCAGCTATGGAACTTTTAAAATGTTGACAGAGTTCCCTTGAGAACTCCTGCTGAAAGCCTGACATTCAGCTACTAGTGAACATACAAATGAAAAGTACTGAATAATTTATCACAAACTGGTGATCGTGGACAGAAATGTCTAAAAAAAACTAATCTAGATTTAATGATGAAGAAGAAAACAACTAAAAATATGAAGTGAAAATATGAGCCCACAAAGATTACCTTCTTACGGCAGAGCTTGCTCTTATGTCTCTCTTACATAAATTAGAATCTGTAAATCTGATTTGTGAATTTGAAGTAGGCCAGTTAGGGATCAAACAGATGATTACTTCATCGCTTTTATAATAATATTCCTAGGTAACAGATTCAAACTTATATTTAATGGCCATATATTTTCTTTTAAATCATTTTCTGCATATGTTTTGGAAATGGCCTGTGACAATGTTTTAAAGCTTTATTCCTCCCCTCAGCTACAAGTCATCACAATTCTGACAGTAATAAGGTTACTCTGCATCTGTCTGTCACAAATAACCTAGTAACAACTAAATGGATTGCCATCAATCTTTCAATTAGAATGTATAACTTTATTAGCACAATATTTTTTGAACTGATTGTATTACTTTGAAAAAGAGCTTTCATTTATTTTGTCATTTAGGGTCAAATGTGTGCAATCTGTGGGAGCTGGATAAATAATCATAACCTGTTTGGGATTTGCAGGCATTAGACACTGAAAATATGTTTCACTTTAATTTTGTAAGTAAAACAAGTAACAGTAGTCTTGAAGTAAAAGAGAACACAATATAGACATATCTCTGTGACAAGTTTGTAAAACTTATTCTGTGATATCAATTGCAATTAAACTCTGTAAGATCAAATATACTGTTAGTTAATTAGGAAAACATAAATCATTATACTTTAAACTTCAGGTAAATACATGTATTAAAATAAAGTTAGAGTTATAGTAAAGGAACCCTTTTCAGTGCCAACATGTTTTTATTTCCTATAACACATGATAACAGTTTTAGTGCATTCAAAGTACACCTTGATTAAGCCTACTGACCTAGATGCCACTGTGCAGACTGGATTGTTCAGCATCCCTTTTCTTTCACCGGTAGCTACCTTTTTCTATCTAACTGAGAGCCCTTAAGGCCTCTCAGTGAAGCAAGTGATAGAGACTCACAACAGAATAACACGAACACACTAAAATAATAGTAGCATATTGCAATGAACTATGAAGACATTAATAGAATCAACCACAGCAGATACTGCAAGGACATGGGAAAATTGCAAGTTGGCATAACTGACACTTCAGAGGCAAATCAATTCCTTCAACAGAATCACCTGAATATACCTAAGCAGCAATCAAGTGAAATCCAGAAACACTCACATGATGATGACATTGTGCAAACAGACCACGACTCTTATGATTAATATAATTTTTACATTCAGTATGGAAACCTGGCCCAAATTCCATGTTTCATTGCAAGTAAAAATTGCATCCAAACTTTACCTAGAAAACCAGCATATCTAGGGGCCTTTCATTATTTAAATTAAATATCTAAAATCTGATGCTTCTTTGAACCCTAATGTTCCTGTGTGATGAGGATATAATCATATCATAGTGATATTTAATATTGATTAAAATATATAGAAGAAAGAGATATAGAAAGGAGAGGAAAGATCGAAAGTAAAATGGAGAAAGTGTCTAATCTTTTAGAAACCGTGAGAATTTATCATGGATAAATCACTTCCTACTTCTAATTGCAATTTAAAAGAAAGCTTAAATACGATAAATACTGTGGTGCCTACTTACTGCATGACTGAAATAAAGGGACCATCTCAAAGTTAGTATTCTTTTTACCAAAAATGAATGTAATAATAACACAGACACCTGCAGTTTTTTCTACTTAATTTATTTCGCTTCATAACCCACTGACAACATCGCGCATAGTGAGTCATATCTGTTTTCAAAAGTTCCTAAACATACTAAACTGTCTCTTCGGTGCTCCTCAGCTTGGCATTTGTGGTGCCTGTGGATATGACTCTGCCTGACTTCATCGATCTGTAACGGGACTCTATTCCAGACACCCTGAAAACTGACAGTCCCCAAAGTTCTTCTCTTTCCAGACTCCAAGTTTCTGCTTTCATTGTTTTCTTCCCTTCAGCTACACTTCATTTTCTCCCTTCCAACTTTTCAAATTTTGAATCTCTCCCTGGGTGCGGTGGCGCATGCCTTTAATCTCAGCACTCAGGACGCAGAGGCAGGCGGATCTCTGTGAGTTCAAGGCCAGCTTGGTCTACATAGTGAGTTCCAGGACAGGTGGTGCTACAGGGAGAGCCTGTCTCAAAAAGACCAATAAATAAATAAATAAATAAATAAATAAATAAAATCAACAGGGAACACTTCACCACCTTCTCTAGCCAATAATATACATTTGACATAGAACTCCTAGATTCTATGAAATTGGGTTGTTTCTACTTGAACTCTGAAATTTTCAGAAAGATGGGAACAGATGATCTAATCTTTCACTTTTTTATATTTTATTATTTTTATTTTATGTGCATGAATATATTGGCTGCATAAACATAAGTGCACCTGTGTTGTAAAGTGACCATGGAGGTCAGAAGAGGGTGGCAGATCTTCAGGAACTGGAGTTACAGAAGGTTGTTAGCCAGCATGTGGGGACTGGGAACTGAATCCGAGTCCTAAACTACTAAGTCATCTCTCCAGCCCCTAATCTATAATGCTTGATATAAAATCTTTAATCCATAGCACAGACATATGGGTTTCTGGTACTATTTTATTTCAAAAGATATATTTTAATTACTTTATGAACATGTATTCTCTATGCATGTAAGCATTTTGACCTATGTTATTTCATATATATGCATATATGTATACATATCTTCATATATGAAAAATGTTAGCATTTATGTCCATTACTTTGCCACCATCGTTGGCAACATTCAACATTTTATAAGCCTATGTCTGATTTTTCAAATTCATTTGCACTCACAAAACAGAACACACACTGAAACAGGCTGTATTTGTAATAAATTCTAGTGATTTTATTGGTTAAATAAGTAATAAATAAAGTCCTTCCTAATTGTTCTAATAATCACACCAAATTACTTTCTAAATCTATGATCTTTTCATGTCTTAGCAAACACTACAGTCTAATAAGTCATTTTGAATTATGTAGCCAGAGAAGGAAAGCTTTAGATATATTGAAGAAAACACAAAAGAGAAGACTTGCCTAGGAAGTCAAATCTTGGTTCACACAGCTGTCACCTTTGTTATTGGCACTCTATAATATAAGGTCCAGCTAGAAGTCAAATCAAAGGACATTTCATATTTCTACCTTCCTTTTTATAAAAGCTACTGCTGGAAGCACATGAGTAGAAACTCCTTAAGTTAACAACTCTGTGAAAACATGGGATCGTATATACAGTATAAATATCTTTGTTAAAGCCTTTTTCAAAGTTCAGATCCTTAACAAGCCTTTGTTGGTATTATTATTTAGCTTGTTTTATTGTTACAGTGTTACGGATTAAACACAGGCCTATGACATACCAAACACGTGTTCTATCCTGGAGCCACATCCCAGTGTAGACTAAACAATAGTCTATAGTCTTAAAACCTCTCCCAACCTCTTTTCACAGTTCTTAGGACAGGCCGCATATTGGAAGCAGTGAAACAGCACATCAACTCAAAGGCCATTAGGTGCAAACTAAGAATCAAGGCAGAGTATTCACTCTTAATTTTGAATCTTTCAGACATGGCTTGTGGACATTATGTCATTGGCCTGTCAGAAGGAAAGAGCACAAGACAAAACTGTTCCAATATTTCAGTGCTTGCAATATTGCCACCACATGGCGTGTAGAAGAGCACTGAGAATGAAACCTTGGATGAGCCTTCACAGATTCATTTTTATGTTGTCACCCCCATAAAAAAAAGATATCTGACTGGATTTCATCCTCTGAGTACACAATCTCAATGATTTTTCTTTTAGTATAGTAATAATATAATTTATATCAGCTAGCTATCTAATATTCAGCATATTGCTACAATTGAATGTGAGAACAAATAAAGAGCTTGCTTGTTAACTATTTCAATCCTAATGAAGGACAAGAGGCAGTGAGACATGAGTCATAACCTATACACTTTGCTTCCTTACATGTATGTATAGATGACTGACAAATTTACATAAACAGCCTAAAGTGAAAAGGATGCCAATCAAAAATTTTTAAGTATTTTATTATTTTTAATTTTATGTGTATGAGTGTATTGCCTGCATGTGTGTAAGTACCACCCACGTCACGCAATGCCAGAGGAGGTCAGAAGAGGGCATTGTATCTCCTAAAACTAGGCTTATGGAAGGTCGTTAGCGGCCATGTGGGTGCTGGGAAGCAAACCTGGGTCTTCTGCAAGAGCAGTCATGCTCTTAACCGCTATCCCATCTCTCTGGCTCCCCAAACTTAAAATTAAAAAGATAAAGCATATGGTTCAGGTTTGCACAGTTGGGGTGAAGAATAATATTCAATGCCTTCTTGCTCTCTCTCTCTCTACAAACCTAGGCACCCACACAGCTTGGAGGTTCATATATAGTGTCTCCTTCACCTACATAGATGAAGAAAGTTAGTCCTCCATTGAATAAGATAGCGAACTCTCACATAATCTGATTTATTGATTATACTTAAATTTGTGAACTACAATCCTTCCTTAGATTCATCATTCTAAATACTATTTTAATTGGAAAGAACTGTATCATTGAACAAATATAGAAAATCCAACAATACCCTCTAGCCAGCCATTTCACTATGTGCAGGTTCCTCATCTAACCTGCTGTGATCTAATTTCCTATAAAGAAAAATAATAATACCTTAAAAATCAATAGCTTGAAGTGAAGACGAAAGGGTGCTTGGAAAGTTTCTGGAATGTAAGTGCTGCCCAACTTATATGAAAGAAACTACCTTTTTCTCACTGTGGAGTATCATTTGGTTTTCAATGTGCCATAATATAAAGAAACGAAATGATTAGAATTGTTTACCTTATGAGAGTATAATCATCTAGGAAATTCTAACTAATATCTACTATAACATATTTAGGACATATTTTAAGGGTCCAGTAAAATGGTTCAGCAGGTAAAAGCACTTGCTACTCCAGCCCAAGGACTTGAGTTTGATCCTTGGAATCCACATAAAGGTGAAAGAGAAAACCAACTCCATAAATCAGTTGACTGAGCTCCACATACATATTCACACACACACACACACACACACACACACACACACACACACTAAATTAATGAAAAATGATTTCCGACAGAACAAGATTGTTTACACACAGCAAATCAGAAATATCTGGTTTACGTGAGTCAAGCAAGTAGAATACATGTAAATCAGCACACATTCCTCAGTAAAGTACATAGATGGTGGCATGTATATTATAGCCAAGCTATAGTGCTCACTGAGTATCAAAGATTTTCAAAAAGAATATCAATTCCTGAACACATACCTAAGTAGGCATGATGATTCTAAACATCTGCATTGTTTATTCAATCAACTTGCCCAACTACTGATTAATAAAAAATTCTTTAGGGTTGCAATTTCTCAGAAGAATATTAAATGAAGTGTGTTTCAGGAAAACCAATTTTATAATCTGACACAAATAATGCCCACTCATCTACACATATAGCTGGGCAACTGCTTTTTCTTAGGTTTGTGTTTTTGTTTCTGAAGTCATCATTCATATTCACTTGAAGTGTTTAAAATTTTCAGTACAGATGAGGGCAATATACTTGGCTGAAAAAGTGTGATTTTTTTTCTTCAAATTAGATTATTATTATTATAATTTTAGAAATGCCTTAAATTCTATCTTTGCAAGCATTAGGATGATTGCACCTGTGGCTTTATTCATAAATTCACAAAATAAGAGCTGCTTCACATCTATATTTTGTGTAGTCACTCCATATTTAACATTTAGTTTCAAGCTGAAGCTGATCAAGTTAGTATTTGCATATCATTAATTTTTGAGGTCATTATACTATGAATTCTCAATGAGAGTGAAATGGGATCTCATTTGGATCTTTTTAGCACACATTTTAGAAGTTTCATAATTTGCATAATTTTCCCCAGTACTTAAATCCTTTTAGATATTGTTGCTGAAGGTACATCATTGACTTAATGGTTTCCTGTTTGTTCCCCCAAATATTCCTAAAAAAAGAAAGGTCCGTGTTGGAACACATTTGGAAATTACCAATAGAGACACACATTAAACTGGTCATGTTATTTCACCAACTTATTACTATCACTGTGTATCACAGTGCTTAAAGGTGGATTTAAATATAAAATTAATGAAGATGTTAAGCACTGATCCAAAAATATAAGGGAAAAATAATTGATGCTTAATAGGATTTATTGAAAAATATACTCCAAATAAAAGTCATTAAAAATTACAGCCTCAAATTTTTTTCAAATACAATACAGATGACAGTATGATAAAATTTCATCTTCTTACACTTTAATTAATAAAATAAGCCCAGGTTAGTATCTTTGTATGAAAAAGCACTACATGTCAATATGAATTCTGTAGAACAGAATATTTTAACTAGCCTGGAAGACTTTAAAAATAGATTTTGGTGTATTTTCATTCTTTCCATGTTTTAATCTAACAAACTCACACAGCACTAAAACAGTTTGCACTGTTAGAGCACTTTATAGGTTAAAAGGCATTCACAAGTATTACAGTGATAATTTCTCAGTCTCTCTGAAATGCATGCCAGTTTAACATTTTTATCTAAAGAAAATCTGACACACAGAAAGCCATATCAATGAATGTTTTTGTCTAAATTAATTCGCTTTCATGGAACAAAAATATCTATGCTAATTTCATTGAAAAATATCTATGCTAACTTCCTTGAAAAATGACCTATATCACTTTCCATTCATGTTTATTGTTTAAGAGAGTTAAATATCTAGACTTGTACTGGTCGGTCTTAACTAACCTTACCACTAGAAATTGAAAATAAACAAAAAAGTACATTGTTTTCAAAAGAAATAAATTGTGCATAGCAAAAGTAAAAAAGAAAGTTTGGAATGTTAACAGTCATTCAAAACCCGAAGAAGCATTAGTGTTTTGCACCCTGTCTGAGGATTTGAAGAAAGGACAGAACTGTACTAGTCTGATCTTCAGAGGAGTATTCCTCAAGGCAAACTGTTACACTGGCTTCCTTGCAACAACTCAAGAGAACTTTCATATCAAAATCAAAGTCAAGTTTGATCTCCTCCACTTTACAGTTGTCATAGCTGAACATCCTCAACGTTTTTTTCTGATTCAAAAGTCTTCGTTCTGGAGAGAATTCAGTGATTAGGAGCCACTCAAGAATTTGAAAGACAACCCAGAGGTGTCTAAAGACAGGTAAGCTAATTAAGTTTTATGACCAAGTACCGAAAGTCTAAAAAGAATTCGGGGGGGGATGATCTCCCTTCTTTTTAGGACGAACCAGGAAATCCTCAGTGATAATGATTCACCATGGGTTGAAATATTTCCGAACTCCATCATATTGTAAAATGCTGGGCAATGTTAGTGACACACAGTACTGGTATAGG
>NW_008344194.1:1112928-1119685 GCF_000622305.1 Nannospalax galili | reverse complement strand
TTTTTTTTTGCAACAAATATAATAATATTTTGAAAATAAGAATTTGAAGTTTTCAATGACTTTCAGTTTCACAAATATTTTCACGAAAACCCATCTAAATATAAAACAGGTGCTCATCATAAAGCAATTCATTTGACACATGGAGTATGAAGTTGAAGAGAAAAATCATAAGAGTTATGAGGCTAGATGGTCAGTGAAATGGCTCAGTTGAAAAAGGTACTTGCCACTAAGCCTGATGACCTGAGTTAAGTCCCCAGGATCCACATGCTGGAAGCAGAAAATCAGTTCCTCAAGTTGCCCTCTGACCTCCACATGCATACTGTGGCATACACATATGTACACACAAATAAATAAACAAATAGATAAATAATAAAATGTAGTAAACTTTCAAAAATAAAAATTTTAAATAGAGCAGCTAGACAAAATCCTTTTTGCATGTACTATTATCTCCACATTATTTAGTTATTAATATTTTACTTTATTATTTTTATTTTATGTGTATGAGTCTATTGCCTGAATGTGTGTAAGTACACCCATGTCGTGCAATGCCCGCGGAGGTCAGAAGAAGGTGTCAGAATTCCCCAGAGCTGGAGTTATAGATGGTTGTTAGCCACCATGTGGGTGCTGGAAATTGAACCCGGGCCCTCTACAAGAGTAGTCAGTGCTCTTAACCACTGAGCCATCTCTCCAGCCCCATCTACACATTATTTAAAAGAAATTTATTCACCAAATTCAAAACGAACTTGTTAAAAATGATGGAAAAATGTCACCAAAATGAATAGACCATTTTGAAGGTTCAAATCAATGCTCCTTCCAGTTGACGATGGTCTATTCCACTGTGTGCTCTCAATAGTCAACTATAGTTGCATAGCTCACCTAATTTCTGCAGTATGTCTTATTAATTCAGAGAAAAATATTTCCAATATCCAGCTTTGTGATCACACAGGTAGTTGAGCGTGTTATTGCCTAGGCAAATGTGTTATGAGTTCTCAGATGATGGACTACAGAGAGGCCAGATGTCAGAGGTGCTGAAATTGATAATCCATCAGTAATTTTCCATCTGTCACAATAGCTCTGACCCATTGAACTAAATAAATATGTTTAATCACTGACTGGTCAACTTATCAAATGGTGTGAAGGGCTAAAGGGAAGGATTTGTCAAATGTAGAATAGATAAAGCAAGGCCTGTAGGCAGAAAGCAGCATCACACTTTATCCCATTGCTTTCCATCTGACTTGGGAAGACTGACCCCAGTAAAAATCATACAAGCTAAGCAACATTTAGACTAAGATATTTACACCAAATGCTCCTTAACTTCTACCTCATCTCTTTTGATCTTTTCTATACCATTCAATTATTCATTTTTTCCTTCAGATCTCAAGCCTATAAAGGGATTCCAACATTCAATGGTCACTAACAATTGGAAGCCAGTAATGGGGAGTCAATGAAACCCTGTATTACACAGTTATAAGGTCACATGGAAATGGTGATTTACAAATAAGGCAGCTTTGTCCCTAAGATAATATTCTCCTCTGAACACAGAAATGCCCTTCACTCATCAAGTAAGCTAAGGGACTTAAAATTGCTGAATATGAACAGTTACATGACAAGCCCATGCGATACAAACATTAATCACAGCTAATGAGATAAAATCTCTGGTAATGTGTGACACTGGATAAGTGATAGATCAGGCAACCTTTCATTGACTGTGCCAACAGCTATGTGATTATAAAGGCCAATCGCCATCACTGTCCAGGAATGAGTTAAGATGGGGATTAGATGTGTGATGCTAAACAGGAACAGTGATTTCTCCAGCACACTCATGGAGCTGCCCAAGGCACTTACCCAGTATTAAGTTCTCTGTGTCTTACTTTGCCACCGCCATGCACCAGCAGCTAAAGCAGAAAACTCTTGAACTTGTTTATTCACACCCTTGCTTAATCCTGATTCTATACACTGACTTACAGCCTGTGGGGTTAAGAAGATGGATGAGAGGAGCAAGGGCCATGAAGGGGTCAGGGTCATGATGTCGTTAGATCTCATTAAATACATCACTCAAGACAACAGTCACTCCAAAGGTCAGTCCAAGTGAGACTCTGGAATACGTAAAGGAAGGCTACGTGAACAATATAAACCAATTCCTCTCTTAAGCTAATATTACGTATGAAAACAAAATTCTTCTATATTTTCTTTCTAGTTTAAAATGTCATTTTATTGTAATAAATGATTTTAAGGAGTGAATAAAATACCTTTACGTTCTAAGAAAAATGATATACATTAAAGGGGCCATAAAAAGTCCATGCAGTCCATGAATTAGCAATAACCCCACTGATTTACCATGTAAAATATAGACTATTGTCTATGTTAGTTTGGTTTCTAAAGGTAGAAGAAATATTAGTATTCACAAATAGACCCCAACAACAGAAAGTCAAAAAATATATGTTACTGTGTCAGTGTGGTAGAAAAAAAATTTAAAGTTTCTTTTACACGGTTATAAAACATTTGTAACTAAGGCCATTATACACAAACTTCCAACACAGCATAATATTCAACTTTCGAAGGACTTATTAAATGAATTTAAAAATTAGAATACATCATTCCTCTACATGTGTTCAAGCTGGTATTTGTGTTCTCTCAATGTTTTTTGAATCTTTAAAATTAGGTTAGAGAACATGTGATCTGATTTACATGTAAAATATTTTCTCTTTTATTTTATTGACATATTAAACAAAACTAAATTTATTTCAAAAGTCTATTATTGAGGTTATATTACTAATAATTATTTAGAGGAAAATGAAGTTTCTTGTGAAAAAATGTTGAAGCTTTTCTCTAGTTTACAAATATTTCTAAAATAGTATTGTATGCATCATTAACAAAACAATATAAAATGTAGAAATTGTAGGAAGGTCTTCATAGTATTTAGATATATGGATCCAGAGAAGAAAAAGCCTATGGTTGGAAAATCATGTTATTTGAGGTTAGTATTTTGATGAACGGAATGCATTTTACCTAATCAAAATTTTACATAAATCAAATGTGTAAGTCAAAAATTTACTTTTTACTTTATTTTGATTTTTAGAAAACAGAACAGAATTTAGCCTATTTGCTAAGAATTTATATTCATATGTTTTATATGTCAGCAGACAAGAAATACTGGCCTAGGACATAAGTAATTTTTCAAAAATCCAGTTACCTTAGACCTGAATAGCTTATTGGAAAAGAAAAATGACTTAATTTCATGGCCACGAGGTAAAAAAAGGCATACATGGACCCCTGAGCAGTTAATTACTCAAAAGACACATAAGATTAAGAAAAAAAATCTCATTTTCCTCACGATGTTATCAATAGCTTGTTGTCAACTAGAGTTCAAATGAAGAAACACTGAAAAAATAAAAGATATAATATCTAGATAAGAAAAAAATTGTTTTCACCACTAGGCAGAAGACTTGCTGTATTTCCTTGATATTCAAGGTTCATACCTCTCAAGTTCCATAAAGAAAGTGGAGGTAGTGGATCAGAATATTTTTTCACCTCAGTAAACTAAGTCCAGTAATCATGCATTAACCCTACAGAGACACTCACTTAGATTTCCTCTTCTCTGGAGAAGAAATAATCTAGTGTTGTCCCTTTATCATAACTAAGAAAATGGATGCAGAAAGTTGAAAGATGTGTCAAACATTGCTGGACTAGGTAATCATGGGAAAAGGCCAGAGCTAATCACTAGAGATCAAACTATTTATTCCCCTGTATTTCTGACAGATGAACTTGGTTACCTCATTTGTAATCGCATGTCTGCTGTCATCCACTGAGCGCTTTGCTAAGTCATTTCACTCTGTGACCCCAGTTTCATCATCTGAACCAGAGAGGCATGGATGCTCTCTAATATTCCACCAACTAACTGACCAGCAAAGACTTGCATGGTTTTATGATGACTTGATTCACAAAGGTTGCTTCTATTTTTTTCTCCTGGTTTAATTCCACATTCATTTCTTATGAGAAAGCTCCCATTAATGCCCTTGTAATTAACATAAAACCTAAATGGAATGAATGGGAGATTTTCTTATGCACAGAGTGAGGACCCTTAAATAAGAATGAATAATGATAATATTTCCCAGAAGACAACTATGGCAGCCCTCAAGTATGATTAACTAGACCACTCCTTGCCCCTCTTTCTCCACAGAAATAGAACCGTTCATTTGCATGTCATCTGATATAAAGAGAAAGTCTAGCATATAATGGGTTATTACCACTGGGCCCTTCATTAGTAAAGCTTTTCCTTATGATGTGTCAGAAAAGGAAAAGAGAAAGCAAATTGAGATTCTTACATCTGTATTAATGACATACACATTTGGAGATTAGACTCCATCAGCTTATCCAAAGAATCAACTGAGTACTCAGGAAGGCTTTCGCAAGTTGACCCGTTTATAGGTAGCCCTGTTTAGCAAGTGGCTTCTGATAGACTCTCCTTTTAAAGAAAATCCTATATGAATATTAAACACAGCATTTTCCACCTCATTTTAGGAATATTTAAAGTGGATCCAGCAAGAAAACAAAAATAGATCAACCTTTCTATCAAGTTCCTCTTAAATCTGGACATGTGGGTCCTAGGGAATTATATGATATAAATGAAGGACTGGCCTACCAAATGTAATTAATTTAATTGCTTATAATCTCCAAGGATTTCAAAATATGATATATAAGAGGGATCCACTACTGGCAGTTTTCCAAGACTCTTCATGTAGTACTATATGAAAATAATTCAAATAATTATTTTTATTTCATGGAACTTCTTGTGAATAGCAAAGTGATCAGAAATTTTTTATTTGCAACTGACTAGGACATGAAGTACTAAGACTTGTTTCTTGCTTCATTATTCTGGAGATTTGTTTTTCCCTAGAGGGAAAATTTAAGGGAAAGCTGTATCAAAATCTAGAATTATATATCATGTTTATATTCATTTTTTTGTCCACAACGCCCTACTGGCTTTGGTTTATTTTTAAACCATTAAGACTTCTTTCTTAAGAAGACACATCATCTTCATCACTGTCCACCATGCTGAGGCCAAATTTGCAAATTCCATCAATTGGTCCTCTCTTTCTACCCAGGTCACAGAGAGCTAATTGTTTTCTTTTGGTAAAAACAGTTCTTGCTGTGTTTGATGACAGCTATGGTACCTATAGATGTCTTCATCATCTTCTCAAGGATCAACAATTCCAATTCTTTAGCTTTTTCTTATCATCTTAAATTCTCTATATTTCTCTCTCATTCCCGGTTTGAGGATGAATTTAAACAATATTTAGAACTATAAACAACATGCCATATATAGTAGCAAAAATAAAATCTGAGTTGTGTTTTTTTAATTTAAACAAATAATATATTGCTATGTCTTAGAGTGAAAGTCTTTATGCTGCAATGTGATGCTCTCTATTCATTAAGTCATGCTTCAGACATTATTACCTATTATTACCTATTTAGTCACTCAACCTAACTTATCCTACTCTACTGTCATAAAAATTAAATTCATCATTAAAATCAAAATAACATGAAGTAAAATTCAAAGCCGTGAAGATTACTCAGACAGAACCCTTTTGTAGAATATCAAAAGCTGAATCTTAAAAACACAAATAGCCCATTTGTGAATCTGAAAAAGTGAATTTTAAACTGATCATGAACACTTAATGAAAATATTAACTCATCACTGATTAAGAAAAATATTGGAATGCTAGTTATTAACTACACTCTTCAGTATCTAAAAATACCAATTTAAAAATTATATTAATCTCTCAGATAATTTGACACATTTTTTGACAACTAGTTTTTTAACTTTTAAATTTGAACTATTTAAAAATTCACAGGAAGTAGATTAGTTAGTAGGATGATGCTCCATGTGTTGACATCTGAATTATATTGCAGTATCAAAATCAGGAGTTCTACACAGGTAACAGTTTTGTAGATTTCTAGTTCATTCTGTCACATATGTATAAAAGAGAATCACCATTACAATGCTGATACCAAATCATGTTATCACCACAGAATCTACTTCTTAGCATCCCTTCAAAGTCAAAGTCAATCCTGTTGAATTCTTGCATTCTTGACTTTTAACAACCATTATTCTGTTTTCTATCACTATAATTTGTGATCTTGAGAACGTTATGTAAATGGGATTACATGGTAGGTGACCTTTGGAAATGTCCTATAAAATGTCATTTCCATGTACCATAATGCCCATGAGACACAACCAACTTACTGTGTATATCAATAATTCAATTCTTTTTATTGCTGAGTAGTATTCCATAGTGTGGACACAGCCTGCTTTGTTTAATCATCCATTTTTACTGTGGGACAGTTCAGTCAATTCTCATATCTGCTATCACAAGTAAAACTGGTATTGAAATCCAAGCATTAGTTTATATGAAGAAATGTTATAATTTCTTTGAAGTAAATGCTTAGAAGTGCAATGGATAGTAAATAGAAGTTTAGTGCTTTTAGAGTTTGTTGAAATGTGTTACAATATGTACCACTTTAGACTCTAATCAGTAATACCTGCAAATCGAGTTTCTTGCCATCATTACAAGAATTTGGCAATATCACATTGTGTGATAAAAGACATGTAGTGTCTTTTATGATTATTTTAATTTGCATTCCCCTAAGGACAATAATGCTGAATAGCTTTTAACATGTGTGTTTGTACTCCATAATAGACATTCTTTTGTGGTATATCTCATTGGGTATTGTGTCTTCCTTCTCTTTTGTTTAT
>NW_008344194.1:1107806-1112390 GCF_000622305.1 Nannospalax galili | reverse complement strand
ATCAACTTACAGACAAGGGAATACATTTGAGAATAAAATTTTCTAATATTAATAAAATAAAATTTATTAATTTTATACTTTTTGGTCTTTTGTACTTTGTACATATAAGATCATGTCTAAGAATTTTTACCAAATCTTAGACACTATGCGTTTTTTCCTATGTTACCTTACAAAATTGCATGACATTGTGTGTGCCTTACATTTAAATCTATGATCCATTCTGACTTAATTTCTGAGGATGTCAATCTTTATACTTTGCCTACATATATTTAATTCTTTTGAGTGCCATGCAGTGAAAAAAATATACTTATTTGATTAACTTTATAAGTTTCAAAAGTACATAAATATAATCACTTGAAAGTCAAAGTGTTCAATGTTAATGAAACTGTGTATTAAGCTTTAAAACTATGAGATCGAGATATCTATAATTATACATAGCAATGAAATAATGTATGAGAAGACATTAATGACTCAGAAAACTTTAGAAAGCTTTAAGATCTCATTGCTCTTATGACACTTATTTACTATATACTTAGTCAACTTATCTTTGTTTATTAAATGATAGATGACTCATCTTACAAATTGGACTCTTAATCTTCAAGCTGCTTGCCTCCAAACATGTCAATAAGAAAGGAGAGTGATGGATTTTCCTGATACTGATATTTGACAACTAGGAACTGTACAGAGAAAATCGAATTAGTGAAATAAACTAATGAGCTCTCAAATGTCAATATACAACTAAATAAAAATAATAGAAAATATCACTTTATGTTCTGTTTCTTTAATTCCCCACAAATCAGAGAATAGTAGCACCAAACAGTACCTCATTCTATATCTAATCAGGCATCACTATTGTGTATGCAAAACTGAAATATGGTCTCTGGATCAAATACCTAAAACAAACACTAATGATTTTTTTTCTAAGTGTCAAATTGTTTTATTTGCTTGTTTAAGGTAATCAATGTGGAGGATTTAAATAGTGATTAAGGAAACAAATTTGAAAGCCAGGTCTGTGACCATTCAAATCTTATCTCTAATTTCTATATGAAAATAGGGAAATTAACTTTATGTCTCAGACATAAAGGGGAGAAAATAATATTAGCCAAGTCTTATGGTTATTTTTAGAATTGAATAAACCATGAAAAATCCAGGTACCTGGCAGGTGCAGTGACTATTGCTGAGTGTTTCCCACTTGCAGACATCACTTCTCCAGTTCCAGAGCACAGCCCCTTACTGTTATGAATTCTGCCACAGTCCACACCTCCCGGTTCATGCCCTGGGACCCCATGCTCTACCATTCTGTTCAATACCAATGTCAAAGGTCATGCCCTACTCAGCACATATTTTGGTTTTTATAATTGTGATAAAAATACACCTCTTAATATGTAGAATTTTAACTCTTTTGAAGTATAAATTTCAGTAGTCTAATACTACATTGTTGCAAGACAGATCTCATGTTATATCTTGCAAAATGGAAATTCTAGATTTATTCAAAACCTCTTGACTTTTGTACATATAAATATCTTAACCGTTAGATGATTCTTTATCATTATAAAGCATTTGTGCAAAAATATATTACACCAAATTTACAGCTTTCCTTGAGCACAAATTCATTTCCTTAAATCCTCCCAATATTTTTTGAAATGTCATTTCCTCTTTTCCTAATGTGGACTTAATTTATCAACTTATCTCACTCTCGTTCTGTCATACCTTAACCTGTAATAGATTCTCGCCCTCTGTCTCCTTTGTTTTAATACAGTTCACCCTAGGTTTGAACATATCTTCTTCCATAACCTACTTCCAATTAGCATGTCCAAATCAGACAAGAATCCCAAAGTCTTCCAGAAAGGCTGACGCTCCTTAATATGTTTAATCAACACTAATGTGTACCCTCCTGTGCCCCTACTCCTTCATATATCCTCCCTAATGAATGAATGCAGTTTACTTTCCTCTAAATCATTTCTTTACTGTTATCTAAGGCCCCTCTCACTTTTATTCATCCAGAAGCATTCTTTGGTCACATGCACATAAGGCCTTGCCTTTCCACCAAAGTGCAATGTGATTGAAACATCATTGAAGGTATGATCTGAACCTCTAGAAACCTTCCTGCTCTTAACAATGGGGAAACCAATGAAGACTTTGACAATGATTTGCTGAGAAATGCTGATGTTCTCTTTCAATATAAAGAGGCAGAGGCAGGAAAAGGGAAATGAAGCAGGGAGATTCATATACAATGATTTATTCCAAATAAGCCTCATGTTATCAGATGAAATGAATACACAAATTTGTTTCAACAGCTTTATAAAAACTTACGTGTTAGATAACCACATACATAAAATGTAATGATTGTTTTCATAAATACCAAGAAATACTTTTGTGATTGGGGACTGGCCTAGTTTTCAAAAAGAAAAATGGATGACAAACAGCCTTCTTTTCTTCTTGGATATTAAGTTCAGTTTTTAGACCATATATATGACATTACACAATATACAAATAGTATCTGTCAATCAAACTTTTCTTGCTGCCTAAAACTCAACCTGATATCTTTACTTGCTAGACTTCTGAGTGTTGATTTTATAACAAGCTTACATTAATAAATAAATTATTGATTAAAGGATATTTTGGGGTGTTAGAGTTTCTGCAAAACTAAAACATAAAGCAAAGTAATCTTTAAAAAGCCAGTTAGCAGTCACCAAGCTTTGAGGCACACCTTCAAAGTGCCTGTCCCTCATAAATTTCCTGCTGGATTCTCTCCAAGGATCAGAACTATATAGTTGAAATATTGCCTCCCCCCAATTCAGGTTTTAAAAATTCTAGTCCCCAGGATTAGAATAGTATTAGGAGGTAGGGACTATGGAATATGATCAAGTCTTCAGGAGAAATCCTACTCAATGGGATCACTATGAACAACGAAGTAGAGTTTTACCAAATCCCAACACTCTTGGCTACTTGACTATAGACTTCTGTAGAACTATGGGAATAATGCAGAATAAGGCACCTTATTCTGCCACCTTCTTGCAGTAGCCTAAACAGATAAAGTCAGCCATAAACAGTATACTATTGATACCTGAGGGAAGAAGTGCTAGAAAACTCCAGAGGGGCTCCAGAAGCCACCCCAGGCAGAGAACACATATCTTATGAAAAGTCTTTCTTGTAAAACTTGAACAAAAAAGTACAAGTAACTCTTAACTGACAACATACATGAATGTCTCCTAATTGTAAATGTATGCTTAGAAATTTCTTTGCTTCCAAACATTTCCTAAGAAAAATCAATTCCAAAGGTACACAGGCATGAGAACAATGCCAATAGTAAACTGAACCCAATTACATAGTAATTAAGTTACAGACTGTTGCAGACTTCTATGTCAAAAAAATTCTAAAGTTAAAATAATAACTTTCCCCACTGTTTTAAAGACTGACTCATGAATGACAAAGGTACAGCATACTTTAAATAATTACAGAGCCCTTGAAGGGCTGCTTCAGGCAAAAAGGAAAGACCTGTGTTACAATTACCAGAAATAAATTCAGTTTAAACAAGGAGAATTGGAGACTGGCCTTTTTTGTTGAAGCACAAATCTACAAGTATATGAGTTGTGCTACAAAGTTACCTTTATATGTGATGTCAACCTACACACAATTTTTAATAATTTTACATGTGTCTACATACCAATACGAATCCAAATAACTAAAGGTCTATAGTATGAAAAGATTCCTAAACATTGAATATTTTATTTCTTAACAGGTTTAAGATTTTTGGACCTTAAAACTAAAGCAGATCTAAGCATGTTCTGTCTAGTTATTAGTATCATTATGTACATTCAGGAATGCCTACCTGTGTGACTGAAGAGTTTGGAGTTATACTCAGAATTGTACCGTTTATGGGAGAATGCTTTTGAAGAGTATATGACAAAATTTCACTTCATTCATGCCTTTTCACTGTAATCACAGTTAATTCAGGCTACCAGTGAATAGCAACTTGAGACATGAAGAAAGGGTTTCGAATCAGATCATATAATCAGTAGAATGAAACCTGATGTGGAAATTCAGCAATGTGTATATTTAGATAATAAATTGAAACATCTTCCACAGGCCTTGCAATTTCACCCTACCATTTGTAAAGATCAAAGGAGAGGTCTACATTTGAAACCATTAAATAAAGTACCACAGAATTAAAAAGCAGGCTTACAAAATAGCCTAGGGAGAACAGGTCCCTTGTTATGCAAAGAAACTTGAGCTATGAAAGATTTTTCAGTTGCTTATGTGTCTCCCCTATACTCTACACCATCAGAGAGAGAGAGAGAGAGAGAGAGAGAGAGAGAGAGAACCGGAAATATCTCCTGACACACATAAAAACGCAAATTGTGGAAATTATGAAAATATCAAGTTGTTCTTCTGTTCTTCTGGTCGAAAACTACAGCCATCAGTTGCAGTTCAATTGTGGCCTTTACTTCCTCAAGCAGACTACACAAACTTGGATGCCCATTTGTTTTAAGAAAAACTTACAATAGTAATAGTTGTATAGTTGTTCTCTGCTTTCCCCTCCTGGACTTGATAAGCGCTAACATGCCTTTTTTTTTTTTTTTT